>NC_044560.1:136576318-136601059 GCF_007565055.1 Rhinopithecus roxellana
AGGTCTAGGAGAGTTCCAGACTGGAAGCTTCTATTGTCCTGTCTCTGAGGAGTAAGGATTAACCTCCTATATAGGCATAATGAAACTCAGTTTATATTAGCAAGCTTATTTCTTCAGCTGGGGAGCTCACTGATCTGCCAGCCTTGGCTATGATTGGTTAAGTGCTCAGAAGGAAATAGATGAAGAGTAAAATTGTTGGTAGCCGTGGCATGGGCAGATAGGGACTGCCCTTACCAGCTCTCCATCTTATGGATCACTTCTCAATCTTGTCCTGAGATATAAAATACAATGCAGTAAAATATCCCAGTGGTAGGTTACATAAGTGAAAAGGGTTGAAACTCTCCCTTTTATTTTGCCTGCTTTAAGTGCATGAAAAATCTTAAATTGGAGCAAATATGGTAGGTATTTTTCCAACAAGGGTTTGTTGTTTGAAGAGGTGATACTCAACACACTGTCCCAGAACAATGGAGGTCTTTTGATTTCTGACAGAAGCCCATACTTAGGGAAAAACAAAGCAAATAAGAAACTCAAAAAACCCCTAAAATCAACCTAATAAAGGAAGGATGTTTTCAAGGCAGACAGAAGAAACGAGAGAGGGAGGACATGATAGTTTGCTAAAGCATCCATAACAAGAGACACATATAGTTAGTAAAACTCCTAAGAAACTAGTGGTAATTGATGCCCTCACTCAGGACATCAGCAGTGTGATACTGGGTCTTCCTCAACAAAACTATAAAGTATGGAAGTTAAAGATCACTCTTTCCAGAACTTTATCTTCCCAGTCACATGGTCACTGTGAGTGGGACTTTGAAATGCCACCAATATCTTGGAGTGTTCTAGTCCCCTTCCCCTGCAGTAACAGTACAGAAGAGCCATTTAATGGTGGGAGATATGAAGAGAGAGAGCTTCAGAAGGTGACTTTAACAGATTGAATGATGCCCCACCCCAAAAAGATATGTCATGTTACTAATCTCACGAGCCCGTGAATGTGACCTTATTTGGGAAAAGGGTCTTTGTAGATGTAATTAAGATAGGATCTGGAAATGACATCATCCTGGATTATCCCAGGGGCTCTAAATCCAGCGACAGTGTTGTTTATAAGAGACACAAGAGAGAGATTCACAGAGAGGAGCAGACCATGTGAAGATGGAGGCCGAGACTGGAGTGATGCAGGCACAGGCTAAGAAATGCTTCGAGCCTCGAAAGCTGGAAGGGGCAAGGAAGGATACCACCTTAGAGCCTTCGAGGTAAGCATTCCCTTGCTAACATCCTGATTTCAGACTTCTGTCCTCCAGAAACATGGCAGAATGACTTTCTATTCTTTTAAGCCACTGTTTGTGCTAACTTCTTATGGCCGCCCTAGAAACTAAGATGGCGACCACGTAAATACATACAGAAAAGGTGGTTTTGAAATTTTTCCCCCTTCGTATAAAATGTGTTAATTAATTCACTTTCATGGATTTCTGCTGGCAGGTTACTCTTCAGTTCTAACAACTAACTATTCAGACTATAGTCATTACCACAAAGAACAAAATGTGCTATCAAAAATGAAAAGTTACGATAATAAGACAAGAGGAATAATCTGTTGTTAGTACTCCACAAGATGTTATCTTTATAATATCTTTAAAGAGTCACACGAAAATCTTGAGCTGGTTTGAATTTACTTTATAAATACACATACCTTCTAAATGCAGAATGAAGGAACAGAATTATTGGTATACCAGTCAATAATCAACCTTGAAACCAAAAGTAATATTAAAGTTTGTTAAAAATAAAGCTTTACAATTCACAATTAATATCAACCATAAACATGTGAACCAAAAATAAGTACAAATTTCACAATTATTCAATAAGCTCAAAGTAAAACATTAACCTGAATAATTAATGCTGCCAGGAGTATATGGGTTATTTTGGTAGCCCAAATTACTCAAATTTATTATCTACTTGAGCTATGCTTCTTTTCTGACTTCCTCTAATTTTCTGTTGATTAATTATTCTTTCCATTTTAACATAAGCAGTAATTTCCTTCCATCTTCCAAATCTTTGTTAAATGTCATGGATAAGAGTTTACCAGCTACTCTCTAGGGCAGCCTCAGAACAGTGCCATGCTCTGAGTTATCTTGTTAACTTCATGTCCTTCCATGCTGTGAAGCTGGCAAGAAACTACTAAGCCTGTATGTACAAGAGGAGAGGTAGATCAAGTTAGTGAATAATCTTTGGTTTCACATAGTGTACATTTTTTTAGGAAATAACAGTTTATATTATATTTTAAAATTTGCATTAAAACCTAGGTTTCATTTTTTTGATAGTGTGTGTACCTTGGTGTAGAGGTTCATGATGGTTAATTTTCGGTGTCACTGGATTAAGGGATACCTAGAAAGCTGGTAAAACATCATTTCTGAGTGCATCTGTGCATTAGTTCATTCACACTGCTATGAAGAAATACCCGAGATGGGGGTAATTTATAAAAGGAAAGAGGTTTAATTAACTCACAGTTTCACATGGCTGGGGAGGCCTCAGGAAACTGACAATCATAGAGAAAGACACCTCTTCACAGGGCAGCAGTAGAAAGAAGAGTAAGCAAAAGCAGGGAAAACTGCCTTATAATACCATCGTATCATGAGAACTCACTCACGATCACAAGAACAGCATGGGGGAACCACCCCCATGGTCTAAGCACCTCCCTCCAGGTCACTCTGAAGACATGCGAGTTGGTGCACTGAGTGGGCAAGATCTGCCCTCAATGAGGGCGAGCACCATCAAACTGGTTGGGGGCCCAGGGTAGACCAAAAGGGCAGAAGAAAATCGAATTTGCTTTCTCTCTGTCTGCTGGAACTGGGACATTCTTCTCCTGCCCTTGGATATCGGAACTCCAGGACTTTGGCCTTCAGACTCTAATACTTATACCAGCATTCACCCTGATTCTCAGGCCTTTGGTCTTGGACTAAGAATCATGTTATTGGCTTCCCTGGTTCTAAGGCCTTCAGACTTGAACTGAGCCATGCTACTGGCATCCCAGGGTCTCCAGCTTACAGACAGCCTACTGTTGTGGAACTTCTCAGCCTCCTTAATCTGTGAGCCGATTCTCCTAATAAATCCCCTCTCATGTCTCTCTCTATCTAAATATCCTATTGGTTCAGTCTCTCTGGATAACTCTGAGTTGTCCAATGGCTCAAATGGTGGATTTAGGAATAGGTTACACTTGGGCGGTTTTGCCATTGATAATCCACAGTGCTTTGGGTAAAACCTTTCTGTATGGTAAAATGACAGTAACTGAATTCCTAACACCCAGCATTTTCTTTTAAGCTCTAGGAATAGAAAAAATGTGATAGCACTGTTAAATAATAGAGATTATTGTCATTTGACAATGAATCTTTGAAACCAAAATGCAACGTACTTACTTTCAGAACACTCTCCATTCAGCATATTATTTCATCCTCAAGGGTGATGTCTTTCATATTTAATAAGTCAATTGTGATTCTTTTAAAAACTCATCGTAAGAACCTGGGTGAACTTTCATTTAAGATATTTTTGACAGCAGTGAGTGACCAAAACTCCAATAGGAAAATGAGGACTTCGATTAAAAGTTTTTCATGCAAAATCTGTGCTACTCCTGGTTCTCCAGTACCTTTAATATTTACTCTCAATTACACTCAGTAGGTTTTTTCAGAAAAAATTTGGCTTCCAGGCAAGAGAGTCTGGGTCTCCTCATTGTTCTAGCCACCCTCTGATTCATGAGCCAGATACAATCCAATTGTTCCTGCAGATACCTTTTATAATCACAATTTTAGGAAGGGAGATCAAACCCTGGTGGATTTACAACATGATTTTTATGTCTTCTCCGTGGGGTATCATCTTCCTATTCTTCTGCCTCTGAATGGTGGTCAGTCCACCAAGGCTCAACACCATTCTTTGCGTAGCTTTTGCTTGTAGAATTAGATACAAATGCTTCCAGATGTTCCAGATGTTCTAATGTTTCCTTGGTAAATCACTTATCAGCCTATATTTGATTATTCATTCTTATTCCTGCCTCTCTCTTTACTCTTTGAGGACAAGGTTTGAGTCCTTTGTGTATGTTTACCTGACAACGACTCCAGGGAAAGATAGGCCCAGAAACGAAGGCTGAATGAATGAATGAATGGATTACTTTTGTTTTTTATAGAAGCAATGTATTAGGATACATTTTTGACTTAGATCGTGTTCCAATTCATTTAATGACTGGCTGAATGAAAACAGATTTCTGATATTTTTAAATTAAAGCTTAACTACGGAGGTAATTTTTATTTAAAAAAGTCAATGAAGTACAATGCCCCAAAGTAATGATTTTGATTCTCTGATATTTTAGATTATAGCTTCAAAAATAGCTAATGCAACGTCTTATTTTCTTCAGCCAGCCAAGAAAGCAATTTTGATTCCTGATGACTTTAAAAACAACACAAACTATAATACCTTAGGCTCCCAATCAAACAAGATAAGCTTTCATCCCCAAAGTGGAACAATTCTTTAGAGGCTAAAAGTTTCAGGAGTCCTCAGGGTGGGTACAGAGAGTGATAACCCTTTTAAATATGTCAGCCCTTTTCTAACCAACATGAAAACTGGCCAGGTCTCCTCTCTGCCCCAATACTTCTGCCATTCCTCGTGTTGGCCACTACTGTTCTGGGACCTGGCAAATCTCCTTCCTCCCCTTCTCTGTCTGTCAGATACAGGAGCCCCATTGCTATCTGTATATCTTCTCCCATTATTCACTCTACTATGCCCTTTCTGGCCCCTGCATCCAGGTGCTGGTGCAGTGGAGTAAAGCTTTCAGTCCTTAGGAATGCACCTTCCTACATCACCTCTCCTGGACCTGAGGTGGTTATCTGCAGATGGTTCAGGATGAATCCATGAGTTGAGCCAAATGGGGGTCAGGGTTGTAAAGGAGCTGCCAGTTTTCTCTCTGAAATACAAAGCTCCAAGCCACAGAAGGCAGGATTGTCCAAAGAACTATTGAAATTTCTCAACCACTGAGCACAATTTCCTAAAATTCTGCTGAGCTTATTGGAAAAGTGTATAAGTCTGCCTTAAACCATTTGGAACATGCCATTCCCATCTTCTAATAGGTTTTTAACTCAATTTTCACATTAGAATGTATAATATTCTATAGGAAAACGGCAGCCTTACCATTATAATTTCAAGGTGACTGCATCTTTTATGTAACATATGTCTAATGCCCTGGGTATAATAACTACCACTATGTAACATCCCCTAAATTTCCATGGGTAATTAATTGATAACTGCTCTGTGGGTGTTATACAAACCCTTTATTAAAACACATAATTCAATAAAGAGGATCTAAATCCGAATCACAGTGAAGGACAGCGTTTGGGCTGCTCTCATTCTATGTGCAGCTAAATTGAGATGCCAAGTTGAGGCCATTGCCCTCTTCAAGGATGGGGTGGTCAGTCCCAGGGAAAAGAAGGAAACTGAACATCAGTTAATTTAGGTAACCATTTCAAATTAAGCTGTAAAAAGCACAGCTATCCGGGAGGGCTGTCTTCTGGCTGGGGTTAGCCTCTGTGGTTGGCACTTGGAACTTTCTGTAATGAAAGACAAATTAGCACACTGCACATACAAACAAGAGAATCAATGAAACTGAAAAAAAAAAAAAAAGCTGTCACAGAAACATAAAGATTAAATGGGAATAAAGAATGATGTCCTCAAATATCGGAAATAGTCCTCACTAGACAAAGGCTCCTTTGTATTGTTTTGCTAAAGTGGACCATAATTTTGATGTTTCATAAAAATTTAAGTGGAGATTTTCTTTCTGCGGTAGATATAAATCTCCTGGAGGAAAGATTTTATATGTAATTCCAATTTTGTGGTGCTAAGACAACAAAGAACAGGTGAAGATTTTACTGCAGGTAATTTTGTAAATTATTAAAGACAAAACCTCCCACAGTCATGCTGTAAACACGCTCTCTATCAAAATTGAAAATAGCAAATCGTCAATACCTGTTTTAGGTATTGTAAGACACAATACTCAATCCTAAACTGGAAATAAAGCTACCTATAAATATTTACTGGTGAGATGACTCTGTGATAATAAATAGCTATTTCAAACAAATGCAGAACATTTCAAAATACTGAAATGTACCCGTGACTGAATATGCAAAATAAGTGGATCTGTGCAGCACATAGCAATGTGCATGCTAAGGCTTTGATGAAAACTGCATCTTTGGGAGTTTAAATTATTTAAAGGGCATAAACTAGTTCATTACAAATCTGGTTTTAAGAAAGTACAGAATTAGGAGTATAATGGGGTCCATTCATCAAGTTTAGGAGGTAAGTAAAAAAAAAAATTTTTTTAATGGCATAAGTACAACTCAAGGAAGTTCTTTATCATGTGTGGGAAACAATATCTGCACTTGGCTTCTTGCTAACTTTCACCTTTCCGAAGAAAGCAGAAGAAAATTGACAGGAAGAAATATTGCTTGAAAGAAATGAAAATGCTTTGTAATTGTTCGGTTGATCAACATCCTTTATCTTTGATACAAAAATTCATTGTAGTAGATTGTTTATTTCCCTCAATTTATTAGAGAGCAATAAAAGGAAATGATGTTGGAGGCTTATTTTGTAGCTGGAAATAGTTTAAGTCTGAGAGTGTATGTCCTACTTTGGTTAAGAACCTCTTGGCACCTTTCTATCAAATGAAGCCATTATGCCAATGATGATGTTTACACATCTTACAGGATCGAGGCAGAATTTTGGAGAAATCAGGCATAAACTGAGATAGAGAGAAAGAGAGAAGGGAAAGTAGAGTAACAGAGAAGACAGCCAGAGAGGCAAAGGGCAAAGGGAGAGCATGCCAAGAAAGGCCAGGGAGGAGGCAGAAATTGGGATGGACAGACAGGGAAGGCAAAAATCTTCCTGGTGAGCTACAGAGGGACTATTGTTGCTTTCAAGGTTAACTTAACAATCCTTGCCAAGGTAGCATGAATTTAATATGACCAGTGCCTGATTCCCATTTTTGGTTATCATACAATTATAAATACATTTTATGGGCAATTTGTTATGTCAGTCTTTTACTCAACAGTCTTCAACTTTGGCTTCATCTGCACAGCAGAAAATTTAAAAATAAAATGAAAAGTGAAAAAGATGCTCATTCTGCAGCCCCCTGTCACCCAGCCCCAGAATCGAGCACATTGCTCAGTTGTTTAGCTTAAGACCCAGAGACTGCAGCTCATTAATGTGAAATCTGTCTAGTCCATGGCTTGCTTGGTCAGGCCCCTGGGAGTCTCATCAGAGGCTGGCAGTCATGATGCTTGAAAAGAGTGCTGCAGCTGCTTCTGGGAAAGATCTCATGGAGACTGGTGCCAGCTTGAGTCAATCTGTTGGTGGTTCCATCCAATCTAGGGTTACATTCAAATCATGCTAATCAGCATACTTCACCCTCATTCTTTCTTTCCTTCACTTACCAATACACAGGTTAAGTCAGAAGACCAGGAGAAAGTCCCACAGGCTGCCTCAGAAAGTCTGTGTGGAGCTGGATCTAGAGCATGTCACAGAGTAGCTAGTGTTGCACTGAAATAGAATTACTCTTTGCCCCACTTTAGAAGTGAGGTCAAGCCTAGAAATAGAAATGCTACACTATATGTCATCTTTCTGGGTATTTCTTGATTCCATTAATGTGTTCATGAATTCCAAGTGGCTCTCCCAAAGCTCAACTCTTGCTAAAATCTCAGGGTACACTAGTGCTAAGACCAGGGACACAGACTGTGTCAGTAAAGTAAGTAGATCTAATTTCGCTATGAGGAGGTCAGTCTGCTCCATGCTTCCCATAAAGACAATGCTTTTTAACTCTATCCTCTGACAGGTTTTATTGGAGGAGTGATTTCATGTGCTTTTTCTCATATAGATTTTGCTGTTTTGTAAATATTTTACTTTTTCATGTGGGAAAGGCATTTGAGAATTTTCTAATGGTTCCATTTGAAAAAAATGACTTTTGGCTACAACTTAATGCAACCTGTGATCTCTCCCCCAACTCCTTATACCCCTCCTTGAACCTTGTATTCCTAAATTTAAAATTTCAGGCTAAACTGCCTTTATTTGTACTGCTATATCTGCAAAGCCTCACCTCTCAGCCTGCCTGGCCATGCCTACTCATCTTTGAAGACATAGATTCAGCTTCACCTTCTCCTAATATTTGTTCTGACTAGTCCTCTTTCTCTCCTCGTTGCCTGGGAGCACAGAGACTTTTATCTCTTATAGACTCTCATACTAGGATAGAGCTCTCGACTCCCTGAGGCACAGACTATACCTTAGAAGTATTTTCATTCCTAGTACAGGATCAGGAACACAGCAGTTATTCAATAAAGTTAATGAATGAATGAGTAAATGAAACCAGTAGAAAGAGTTTGGCCTTAGACTCAATCAGATCTGTGTGTGACATCTAACTTGATCACTTATTAGCCATGTGACTTTGGGTAATTAGTGTTTCTTAGTTTCATTATAGACATTTGTGAAATAAGACTAATGATAATATCTTCTTCTCAGGGTTCTTGTAAAGCTTAAAAACAATAAATATATCAAGTGTCTGGGTACACCATAAGCACTAAATTAAGTACAGTTCTCCTCCCCCTGTGAATACATAAGTGTATGAATTTGTGTCTGCATGACAAAGGCTGAAATAACTAAGGCCAGTAGAAGTATGTATAATTTGACCTTTTCAGGAAATCTTCCCTACTCCCCATCTTTCTACCCACCATGAGGATTCTTTCTCATGATGGTTTGCAATATTTGTCTAGTTGAATGTAGTCTTGGAGATTTAGTGAGTTATCTATAAAGCTTGAATCAATTCTTATTGGTTTTCCCATTTCCAACAATGGCGAGTTAAGAACTAATGTACTTAACCATCTTCAGTCATTTACTTCAGACAGTTAATTAGTATGTTTTTAATTTTACAAATGTCATGATCAATCTTCTTGTCACTTCCACAGCTTATTCCGTCATGTGCGGCTTCTGGAAATGTTTATTACTGGACTGACACTACTTAGAATGTAATAATAATATTATTAGTAGTAATAATAATATGAAAAAGTAATCAGTAATACACAAGATGAAGCTAGAGAGAAAGTGTTTCAAAAGAAACAATAAAAAACAAATCTGAATTTGTAATGTTTCATTCAACAACTAAAACATCCAAATATCTAAGAGATTTAATGGCTCATCTTATAGGTGCTGAGAAGAAAGAAATAATCTATTCATATGAGTCCCTGAATACAGACTAGTAATGACATAAGGCATTGTAATATTTCAAGCATCTTTAGTTTGTGTTCTGGAAGGCAGAAATGGGGCTTTACGTTGTTCGTCTAACATGGGAAATATTGGAAAATGAGAGTCTGAATAAGAATAATTAATAATAAATTCTTGCAATTACAAAACATGTTTCATCCCAACATCCTTAGGAGTTCAGTATTTTTCCCAAAGGCACTGTTTAATGCTCCTCTCATGCAATTGACTTACAACATACTGACATGGGGAATCAAAGGCAAAATAGTACTTAACATTGAAAGAATGAGCCACGGCAGCAAGACCAAACACAAACACAAAGCTCATTCTAGTAGACTGCTTTTTCTTTCTTTAAAAAATAGTTTTTTTGTTGTTGTTGTTGTTGTTGTTTTTTTTTTTATAAGCTAATAAAGCCAGCCAAAGCTGTTAGGCTCATCCCACAGTCATTGCTCTGTAGCTTGGACTAGCCCTTTTTGTTGCCATGATAGGTTAAATTAATTCTTCATTTTTATGCACAATCATGACCCTTCTCTTTGCTGGCCCGCTGGGACATATATTAATCATTTTTAAATAGCCCATTAAGTATAGTCGTATCCTGTGGCAACTAGGTCTCTATTAATTTCAAAGTCTTTAGCTTTATGCAGCATATCCAATAATACATTTTTTCCATCTGTTTATGTAAAAAGCAAGCTTGGAGATAATGGTCAAAACAGTGCTTTGTAAATTTTCATTAGATCACACATTTTTAGGGGGTGGGGGTGGAGGGTAATACTCTAAATTATGTGAGTTAACTCTACAGACTGTATAATAAGATCATTCTCACAAGTAAGTACCAGTAGATTATTCTTTTTTTTTTTTTGAGACGGAGTCTCGCTCTGTCGCCCAGGCTGGAATGCAGTGGCCGGATCTCAGCTCACTGCAAACTCTGCCTCCCGGGTTCATGCCATTCTCCTGCCTCAGCCTCCCGAGTAGCTGGGACTACAGGCGCCCGCCACCTCGCCCGGCTAGTTTTTTGTATTTTTTAGTAGAGACGGGGTTTCACAGTGTTAGCAAGGATGGTCTCGATCTCCTGACCTCGTGATCCGCCCGTCTCGGCCTCCTAAAGTGCTGGGATTACAGGCTTGAGCCACCGCGCCCGGCCCCAGTAGATTATTCAATGCATAGTTGGTAGTCCATTATCTGTGTATTGATACCAAGATGAATAAATATGCATACATTACATTCCTGTTTGGACCTTGATAGACCTGTTTCTAATAAATAGCAATCTTGCCGCATCTAGACAGCTTCCCTTTTCTGAAACCTGATGCCTGGAAGGAATAATGCTTAATATTCACAAATGAGATATGCTATATATTAAATTTGGGCATGGTAGCAAGAACTTGATTCTAAAAACTGGCATTTATTGAACAGAATCATGCCTGGCATGTTATCTCTGGTAATTGTCACAATGAGAAGTAGGTATTCTTTTTCAACTTTTGAAATAAGAACACTGAACTTCAGAATAGCAAATGATCTAACTGACGGAATTATGTGCCCAAGGTTATTCAGTTAATAAATTAAGACAAGCTGAAATTTTACTTTGTGGTCAAGAAATTTCTTAAAAGTGATGTAAAAGAAAAGAAAATTTAAACTATAACTCATATATTAAAATACTTTAATTAGAGTTTGCTATTCAACAACTAGTCTGCAGTCTCCAAGATGGCAGGGGTCATGTCCATTTTATTTATCACTATCCACCATGCCCATGCAGTTTCTGTCACAGAGCAGGTGAATAAATATACGTAGAATAAATGAGTGAGTGAAAGCCATCATTTATGGATATGCCTGTCACCTTAAAAATGACCACACACATAGATGTATCCTAGATTGAGCTATGCCTTGATTTTATCCTCTAGGGAGAAGTAAAGTTCATTTATTATGTTAGAAATATCAGAGCAAATCAATCTTCATAAATTATATGAAACATTGCTGCTCTCTTTGAGAATGCTCAACATGTTTCTGATGAATTGCACATTTGTACAATTTTGATTTCATGAATTCAGCAGATATTGCTTTGTTGCTATGCTGGATGGTAGATACATAAAAATGAATAAGATAGTGACTCTATCCTCAGTAACTGGCATAACATAATGGCAAACAGTGGGATCAGAAAAAAAACCCTTAGAAACCTGTGACCTTGTGTGTATTACTTAGCTTATTTGAACTTGGTTTTCTCATTTCTTTTATTGACTCTTTACTTTTGGTGTATTTTAGGAGTGTCTCTTATAAATAGCATATTGCTGGATTTAAAAAAAATCCAGTATGGTAATATTTATCTTTTATCTGAAGAGCTTAGGCAATTTATTTTGATATATTTGAACCGTTTCTACTTTCTTATTTTATGCCTTCTATTTGTCCCTCTTTGTCTGTTACTTTTTTCGTATGCCTTTTTTAGCCTTACTTTGTATTGGATGAGTTTCCAACAGCCCTCACTGCCCCACTGATCTTTATCCTCTGCTACCATTTAAATGTATCCTCTCTTGACTTTTTAATAATATGCATTCTGACTGGTGTGAGATGGTATCTCATTGTGGTTTTGATTTGCATTTCTCTAATGATCAGTAATATTGAGGTTTCTTTCATATGCTTCTTGGCTGCATGTATGTCTTCTTTTGAAAAGTGTCTGCCTATGTCCTTTGCCCACTTTTTAATGGGGTTTATTCAATGTTATTCCTATCAAACTACCAATGACATTCTTCACAGAACTAGAAAAGAACTATTTTAAAATTTGTATCGAACCAAAAAAGAGCTTCAATAGCCAAGGCAATCCTAAGCAAAGACCAGTGGAACATAATAGAGAGCCCAGAAATAAGGCTGCACATCTCTGACCATCTCATCTTCAACAAAGCTGACAAAAACAGGCAATGGGGAAAAGACTGCCCATTCAATAAATGGTGCTGAGATAAGTGGGTAGCCATATGCAGAAGACTGAAGCTTGATCCCTACTTTATACCATATACAAAAATTGACTCAAGATGGATTAAATACTTAAATGTAAAATCCAAAAGTATAAAAATCCTGGAAGGCAACCTAGGCAATAACATCCTGGACATAGAAACAGGCAAGGGTTTCATAACAAAGACACCAAAAGCAAAAATTGACAAATGGGATTTAATTAAACTTAAGAGCTTCTGCACAGCAAACGAAACCATCAACAGAGTAAAACAACCTATAGAATGGGAGAAAATGTTTGCAAACTATGCAATGGACAAATGTCTAATATCTGGCATCTACAAGGAACTTAAATAAACATACAAGAGAAAATGTAGTTGAGAATGGATTTGTTATAAAAGTAAGTGTGACTCCCTTTTGTCGTCTCACCCTCTCTTACACTCCGTCTCATGCTTTCTCTCTCTCTCTCCCTTGCCATGTGATACCTTCTCCTATGAGCTGACTCAGCAAGAATGCCCTGGACAGATGCAGCCCCTTACCTTGAACTTCCCAGCCTCCAAAACTATAAGAAATAAGCCTCTATTCTTTATAAATTGCCTAGTCTCAAGTATTCTGCTATAGAAATGCAAAAAGAACTAAGATACCCTCTCTACCTTCTTTGGAAGGTATGTGCTTTATACCTATTTTTTAGCGGTTTCATAATTATTTTAACTTGCAGACTTAACTAAGTCTAAAGTTATTCATATTTTACTCATTGCACCATGCAATAAAAGACTTTAGAAGGCTTTAACTAATCAACTCGCTTAACTGTAATGGTTAAATTTATGTTAATTTTTGAGTGGGTGACAATTGTAAACATTGTTTCCGGGTGTGTCTGTGAGGGAGATTCTGGATGAGATTAACATTGGAATCAGTGGACTCAGTAAATTTGATTGCCCACGGCCCTCCACAATGTTGAGTGGGCATCATGCAGTTTGTTGAGGGCCTCAATGGAGCAAAAGGTGGAGGAAGGAGGAATTATCTCCTTTTTTTCTTGCTTCACCACTTGAGCTGGGACATCTCATCTCATCTTCCACCCATGGACTGTGCTTTATACTATCAACTCCTCTGGTTTTCAGGCCTTTGAATTGAGATTGAACTATAGCAGGTTTTAAGATAACATTGTTTTGTTTGACATCATTTCATTATAACATTGAGAAGGATGGGGTGATTCAGAAAAGACGTTTGCCAATGAGTATTTCTCAATAAATCAAAGAAAGCTTAAAATTCCTTTGTTTTCGTAAACAAGTTGAGTTTAATCACTGAGTCCTGTCAGATTGAGTAATAACTTCACCAATAAATATAACCATATCTGAACTTTATGTTTTTTAATGGCAATATGCCCGTGGCTTTATTGATGAAGTTTATCTGTGCCTAACCAAAATTTCTATTTACTAAAATTTATGTAACTTATTTATTTTCTACATTTTATTTTATTTTATTTATTTATTTATTTATTTTTTGAGACGAAGTTTCACACTGTTGCCCAGGCTGGAGTGCAGTGGCGCGGTCTTGGCTCACTGCGGCCTCCGCCTCCCGCTTCGGGTGGTTTTCCTGCCTCAGCCGCCCAGGTGGCCGGGATTGCAGGCGTGTGCTACCCTACCTGGCTAATTTTTGTATTGTCATTAGAGACGGGGTTGCACCACGTTGCCTAGGCTGGTCTCGGATTCCTGATCTCAGGTGATCTGCCTGCCTCCTCCTAACAAAGTGCTGGGATTTCAGGCGTGAATGACCTCCTCAGGCCTATTTTCTACATTTTCATTTAAATATGTTCGTAACCTTTGAGAAATTCACATGAAAAATTGATATAGCTTCTTCCTTTTCTCTACATGACTTTTTTTTAGAACTTATGCTCCCACATACTAAAATGGAAATAAATAAGTTGAGCAAAAGTAAAGCTGTTCCTAAAGAAAAACAGTTGGATACAAACTTAATTTTATTGTGACAGGAAAGTGTTTGCTTCTGTTTTAGGGAAATGGGCAGATAGTACCAACTTCTAGTTACAAATTTGTGGGGAGCAAGTCTGAGTGAATTGTTCAAATTCCTGCCAAGCAGAGCTTTAAGCACCTGTCAAATAAATCTAATATGTTAAAAAAAAAAAAAAAAAAAAAAAAAAAAAAAAAAAAAAAAAAAAAAAAAAAACATTGAGAAGGAAAAAAAAATCAATTCCATGTTGGGGCCACTGTCTGAATTTACATACTCTCCCAATATCTGGGTGGGTTTTCCCTGGATACTCTGGTTTCCCTCCATATTCCAAAGATGTGAATGCTAGGTTAATGGGCATGTCTAATTTGTCCCAGTAGAAGCGAGTGTGGGTGTGTGACTGTGCCCTGCCGTGGAACGGCATCCTGTCCAGGGTTGGTTCCCAACTTGCACGCTGAGTTGCTGGGATAGATTCTGGCTACCTACAATCCTGAATGGGAAAAACTGAGTAAATAATTATTCTAGCTGGTTTTTACTTATCTTTTTAAGTGTACGTACAGTTCACATTTATTTCAATGTTTTATATTAGAGGTATTTTGGCCTTTCTTTGGAAGTTTGGTAATATTTTTGTCACCAGAACCACGCCATGGGAAGTTAAATTTTGTTTATATCAGTTAGCCTATGGTAAAATTGGCTTTGTTGTAAGTCATTTCACTTAAAGTTGCAGTTTCCAGGACTGTCAGTGGTGAGAACTTACTGTACACCACTGGCTTCTCTGAGTTTCTAGCTTGCAGATGGCAGATCGTGGGACTTCACAGTCTCCATAATTGTGAGAGCCTATTCCTCATTATGTACAGATCTCCTATTTGTTCTGTTTCTCTGAAGATCCCACATACACCTACCTACATGCCTTTGTTTTGAAATACTTTACATCTAGCTTATTTCTTATGTCTTTACCTTCAGCAAATTAGTTATCATTATTATTTTATATAGTGTTATACTAGCCTGGGCTCCCCAGAAAGCAGAGCCAGAGACAAAGGTTTACGAGTCAGTAATGTGGTTTATTTGAAAGTCTGTTAACTGAGGAATGGTGAAGTGCAATAGCGAAGAAAGGAGGGCCAGTGCAAAGAAGGATTGCTGAGTTAGCCACCAGTGGGGTGACTGGGTGTGCAGTTTTTTAGGACTATAGGATAAATCTTATCAAGTGAGTCACATATTTTTTTTTTTTCCTCCAAGTGGGAGGTGCTACTGGCATGTAGTAAGTAGAAGCCAAGGATACTGCTAAACACCTTACATTAAACGAGACAGCTCCTCACAAAAAAGAAAGTTCAATTTTTTTTTTTTTTTTTTTGAGACGGAGTCTGGCACTATCACCCAGGCCAGAGTGTAGTGGCAAGATCTTGGCTCACTGCAACCTCCACCTCTCTAGCTCAATTGATTCTCCTGCCCCAGCCTCCTGAGTAGCTGGGATTACAGGCGCCCACCACCATGCCCGGCTAATTTTTGTGTTTTTGGTAGAGATGGGATTTCACCATGATGGCCAGGCAGGTCTCAAACTCCTGACCTCAAGTGATCTGCCTGCCTCGGCCTCCAAAGTGCTGAGATTATAGGCGTGAGCCACTGTGCCCGGCCTAAAATCTTTTTTAAAAATGTAGTCTAAAATCAATTCTGAAGAATTTTTTTACCCCAAAAGTTAGCGTTGAGATTGATAAACATAGTTTACACAAAAACAATTAATAGTATCCCCCAACTGAACAATCTCAAATACTCATCAACAGGTGACCAAATTGTGAGGTGTTCATGAATAATAATCAGCAATAAGAGGAAGCCAGCTACTAAAATAGGCAATGATATGAATGAATTTAAAAAATATCTTGCAGTTAAAAATAGAATACATAAAATACCACGTCTGTTTGATTTCATTTATTTGAATGTTTAGGAAAGACAAAACAGACAGCAGATCAGTGGTTGCAGGAAACTGAAGGCAGAGGGTGGTGATTGGTTGCAAAGATGCACGAAGGAACTTTTGGAATGATGGAGAGGCTTTGCACCTTGATTGCAGTGGTAGATACATTGCAGCATACTGTTCATACAAAACATTCAAAATGTTTTGAAATGTACCCTCAAAACGTATGCATTTTATTGTATGTTAATTTTTCCTAAGTAAGTTGATGCAATAGAAGAAAAGAGTCTCAGACTGAAGTGTTATTCACTGGCTCCCAGTTCCTGATAGGAAAAACTTTTGGTTATACCTTGGGACATTGATTACTTTCTAGTCTTGGGTTGAATAAGTGTGAGAATCCCCATGGCAGCAGGTGACATGTGCAGTGCTGTCAGGCTGCAGCTATGTGAAGTTGATTGGAGTCTTTACACAACTGGTTGGTGCAGCCACAGCTGGAATCAAAGATGTGGCAAATGGAAGTTGAAGAGGTACACAGAAATGTTGAATTTGGAGGTCAATATTCATGGATATGTGTATATGTTTACAATACTTACATATTTGCCAATAAAATGTTAATGTTTCTTCTTGATTCTTGGATTATGTCCTTCTAAAATTTCCAAAATTGATGAAGCAACACAATTAACCAGATATAGGAGGCTTAAAAAATCCCAAGCAGGAAATTATAAGAATATTACACCTAGGCAATTCCTTTGCAGAAAATCCTTGGCAGATTCCCTTAGTGAAGATCTTTTTTGGTAGTAAAAATTTCAGTTTTTGTTTATCTGAGAATGTCTATTTCTCCCCTACTCTGTTCTTGATAGATTGCTTCCATATTTCAACATAGTGAAAACTCTATGCTGAAAGTTGTTTTCTCTCAAAACATTAAAGATACTATTTTATTATCTGTGACTTCTATTGGTGATATGTGATTTCAGCCATCAATTTAACTGCCTTGGTTCTTTGTAGATGAGCTATCATTTTTATCTGGCTGCATTTATATTCTTTTCAATTTGGTGTATTACCATTTCATTTTGATTCATCTAGGTGTGATGTCCTTATAATTTTCTGTTTGAGATTTGTTGGCTTCCTGCATCTGATAATTATTATTGCTTCATCAATTTTGGAAATTTCCCAGCCATTATCTCTTTGAATATTGTTGCTTTCTCATTCCTCCTATTAATTCTATCTGAAACTTTGATTAGACTGACTCATTTTTATTTCTGTCAATCTGTATTTATATTTTGTTTCTTTGTCCCTCTCAAGTGCATTCTTGATAATTTTTAAAATTTATTTTCCAGTTCACTAGTCTTTCTTCAGTGGTATCTATTCTACTGTTTAACCCATCTATTGATTCCTTTACCTTAAATACTTATTTTTTTTATTTATATGAGTTCTATTTTGGTTCTTTTTCACATATGCTTGATCTTTGTAGTCTGTCATTCACTGCTAATATTTTCATGCTTTTCTTTTTTGTTGAAACAGATCAAAGTTATTCATTTTTATATTCTGTGTGTGACTATTAATTTCTGAAGCTCTAATGGGCATAGCTTATTTCTGTTGCTTCTCCTGATTCTCATTCATAGTCTCTTCTCTTTAGGTATGTTTTGTGATTTTTTTTCATTGTGGATGGCCCATTTTTCACATGCCTTGTAGATTCTGTGCTATTCTCCAAGTATTAGCCTGCTTTCAATTTCCTTAGAGAAAATTTATATTTGTTTCTGGCAGTTAACTGTTCACATTATCCACTTTAGAACCTTATACTAAATTAAGTTATCCACCTCTGTATTTTATAATCATATAAGTAACACACATTTAGAGCCAAAGAAACAAAATATAAATTATCCCAAGCTACACAGATGGGTGGTGGTACCACGCCCTGTCCCACCAACCTCTTTGTGGGCTAGTTGCATTTACAAACTCTCAGGAGATATTTTTTATTTTAGACATCCAGAACCAAGATTCTGGCAATGAAGGCTCTTTGCTGATCACTACTGCATAGCATATTCTATTTTGAACTTAATCTTACATCAAGTGTAGAAACCTTTGAGATTCCATTGAATGCATGCATCTTCTACTAGATCCTTTACCTTGGATCACCTTGGATTTTATCTCCTAACTGCTTCTTGTACTGCATCTGTCAGAGATGAACCCAAGATTTCCAAGGCTTGGCAGAAACTTTCAGGGCAAAAGCCAAATTTGGAATCTACTTTACTCCAAGGTTCTGTGACTTTGCTTTTAGTTCTATGAATTCCTTAATATTGTGCCTACTCAATAATACATTTTAAAATTATTTTGCATTTTATCTGGCATCTTGATTGTTTCAACAGGAACATTTAGAAATCCAGAATATAGTCTTCATAATATTAGAAACAGTTCTTGAATCTCACTTTTTCCCTAAACTTATCTTTTATTCATTTTAATCATTTAAACTTAATTTAAGCATTCTTCTCTTTCTGATTCCTTTTCTTCTCCAGGTTGTCATTTCCTTCATCTCTGATTCTATTTTTTGGCTCTTACTGTGTTTTCCCTTCCCTGATAAAATAAAAATTGGAGAGAACACAGTATCAACCATTTACAGTTCTTGGTGATAGACTGATTTATTACATTCTAATGTAATTTTAATCTTTCAGTCACTTACCTTTTATCTTTTCCTGCTATATAAAAAGAGGACTTTCTCCCCTTTGTTTGCTGACATTTGAAATTCCTCTAATAGGGGACAAATTGCTTTTGGGCATAAATACTACTGAAACTCATTTTCCACAAATCTATGCTGATGGCAAATGTAATTTAATAGTCTAGCTATAATGATAGCCCCCTTTTTTGAACACCTGGTATTTATCAGGCACTATGTAAAGTGCTTTATGTACATGAGCTGAAATTGTCACAACCACCTGGTAAGGTGAATATTATTGCCTTTATTCTACCAGTGAGGAAAACTGAGGCTCCAGTCGGTAAGGCAGTTTATCCAAGTTTACACAGTGAGTAAGTGAGATTCTTGTCTGGTTCCCAATCCTGTCTTTTCTTTCCACTGTCTTACAATGGTTTTTTTCGACTAGCTTAACTTACAAAAACTGGCTTATGATCTCTCCCCTTGGATCACTGCTAACTTTTATGTGGAAGAAATAGGAAGGTTTAGATCTAGTTGTATTTCTGTGAGACTTATTTCCAGTTTCCGGGTAGAGGCTGGAGGTTTCAATACAGGACCATTGGGTCATATATTTTTTGCTTCCTGTATGCATTTCTTCTAACACAGAAGCCTATCTGATAACTTCTCTGTTTTCAGACTTTCTCAAACCCAAATTTTACCCCTGCTTTAGCCATAAGACTCTCTGAATTATAATTTTAATTTTGACAGCATTTGATATTATTTCAGTTAGTGTCAATACTATGCTTGGTTCCTTTACTGACATTCTAGAATATATCCCTAATGCCTCATATATTTTAAGCTCTAGTAATAAAGTGTCTGACAATAAACTATGCTGTTTGAGTATAGTGTCTTTATTAATAGAGGTATGACTCTCTTTCCCTCACAAAATCCTTTTTGGATGAAAGCTAAGGCGGATCAACCTTATGCTAAAATTTGCATATTCTCCTGAGTGGTTCTGGAGTACTGCTTTTAAACTCAGTCATTGCCTTATGCTCCCTTTTCATTTCAGATAAATGAGAATCATACCTTGCTTCCAATCTCCCTAGATGAGAAGGGTGTTAAGTGGGTAGATAGGGAAGCCAATTAAATGCTTTGAATTCCTAAGACAAACTCTTATAAGTCAAGCTATCTAATTATAAAGGAGTTTATTGCATTTGTAAAGAACAAATTTAAGTAGAGTAGCAATTGAGTGTACCATGCAGAGCGTATAAAAATACAGTATTAAACTGTTTGTATATTTACATCTGTAAAGTGTAAACCACTGTAAAGTTATAGCTTTCACGTTTTACATGTGTAAAATAATGTCTTCTAAGTTGTTTACCTGATTAGCTATTTTCTGTTTTCTAATGAATAGTTCCATGTGAGGGAGACTTACAGAAAAGTTGAAGGTGAGAAAGCCTGGAATTGGGCAACAGAAGAACATTCTCTGGGTGACCATCCGCATTCCCCATTGTATACTTAGCAATTACATGCAGGAGTACTGGTATAAATCTCAGGACAAGCAAAGATTTGCCAAAATGGCAAATTTGATTCTACAGTGTTGTAGCTGTTCAAGATGTATGCTATTTATTAATTTGGGAAGAATTAATAATTTAGTTATTCCATGCTCAGAGCTGGGGGTTCAAAGGTGATTAAGTTACAGTTGTCACCTGGAGAGAGATATGACACCAAATCACAATAAAGTGAGGGTAAGCTCATCACAAAACAGTGGACACACCAGACTCATGGGAGGGAGGAAGGGAAAAATTCTACCCAGGGATATTAGGGAAGGTGCACATTACTAGGACTAAAAAATTATCATAATACTAAAGTAAAATCTACTGTCCCTTGGATGTTGCATAGTTTGGTGCACTTAGCACTAAGCAATAAGTGTTGTATAGTTTGGTGCACTTAGCAATAAGCCCACATTTAAATTCCCTTAGCTTCAATTTGGGGAAAATAAAGTAAGGAAAACCAACTGCAACCAAAAACTGTAAAAATTCAAACCCAAGGGGTGTGTGTGTGTGTGTGTGTGTGTGTGTGTGTGTGCGTGTATGTAGGGAAGAGAAAAATTCCACTTTCTGTCCCCACTTCTTCCTCCTCCAGCCCCCAAACCTCTCAAATTGGAGCTTAGTCTGCATAAAGAAGCTGAAATGTGACATTTTCTCTAAACAGTCTCAGTAGGTAAACTATAAAACAAAGCATCTTTATTGGCATAATTTCTCTGTTGTGTTTACGCAAGGCAGATCTTCTCATTATGATGGCATCCATTCACATCCAGGGAAAAACGGAGCCCATGACTGTTGACACACCTTCCTGATGGCTCTCTCTTCCTTTCTATTCCCTTGCTCAGTTATGTTAGTTGTGGCACTTGCAGCCTTTCCCCACAACCAGATTTCATCAATTCACTGAATCGAGGAACTTTTCTCTCTTCAGGTGTCTGGCAGGAAGTGCATTAAGCTGGACTTTATGAACAGTCTTTAAAAATGGCTTATTTGGTGTGAGGATATTCAAAGAGGAACGAAGTTGCTAATTTTAGCCGCTTCCCAAGGGAACTTGTTTGCATGGCCCAGGGTGACAGCTAGATGTGTCTTTGTGAAGCAGAAGGCAATGGTGCCATGTTGTAGTCTGAGCACCTGGGCTCTGCCCCACTTGTCTTGTAACCTGCGGTGGGTTATTGCTCTCCCTAGATAAAATTTGACATAGCATCTTTTATTTTGGCTGGACTAGACCTGGTACAGGAAAGGACATTCCAGGATGTAAATAAAGGTCCACTTATCTGATATTTATTTTCAGAGGGATCCTTGAGACAGTTCATTGCTTGTCTCTAGAGTCCCGGTGTCTTCCTTCAGCAAGGGCTGGGTGTTTGGATAACTTTAAAGCTGCCGGAGTTTTGATGTGGTGCTGAACAAAGCTTTGATGCTTCAAGCTGCTGACTGCAGAGGAAACACAGGGTTTTAAGATTATACAGCAGATGCACAGAACCCACAATATCCATGAAACATTTCCCTCCATAGTAGAAACACTGGGAATACATGGGTTCCATGATAGCAAAGGACAGGCTCAATATGTTACACAGAGACCTCAAGAGCTGCTCCCTGACACCCTGACCTGCCCCAAGCAGCCAGCATTTCCCTGCTCCCGCACCTCAGGTTTTCACCATACTGAACCCAAATACCAGCCATGGGAAAGCATTTTATTTCTAGGCATCCTGCCCTTTGATTTTCTTTAGTCGGGATGCTTTTTTTTTTTTTGTCCTTGTGTGTTAGTTTCCTATGGCTGCTGTCCCAAAATATAGCAAGCTAGGTGGCTTAACACAACAGAAATATACTATTTTATAGTTCTGAAGTCTAGAAGTCCAAGATCAAAGTGTCTGCTCTCTCTAAAACCTGTAGGAAAATCCTTTCTTGTGTTTTCCTAGCATTTGGAGGTTTATGGGCAATCTTTGGCATTCATTAGTTTGTAAATGGATCACTCCAATCCTCTGTCTTCACATGGGATTCTCCCTGTTTTCACATTGTCTTCCCTCTATGTGTGCTGTCTCTGTGTCCAAATTTGCCCTTTTTATGAGGACACTAGCCCATTGGATAAGGGTCCACTCTAATGACCTTATTTTGACTTGATTTTCTCCATCAACACCTTATAATAAAATAAGGTCAAGTTCTGAGATACTGGGGGCTAAGACTCCAATATATCTTTTGTAGAAGGACGTTAAACTCATAATACCTGGCTATATCTTCCGGGGACTCAGTTTCTAAGCAGTCTTTGTGTTCCCCACAATGAGATTAAATACTATTTCTGTGAATTTCTTTAGCACTTGATACTTACCTTTTAATGAGACTATGTATTATGTTGTCTGCTTGATTGATTGTCTTCCACAATCAATGGTAAACTTTTGAAGCCAAAGACTAGGCTTTACCTCGCTAAAAGTTACCACAGTGCCTAGCACGTTGCTGAACTAGCAACATAGGAAGTGAGACAAAAAATTTCTGCACATCTGATTTGCAGAATGTTTAGCATTTTCAGCGATATTCAATAGGATAAGAAAACAGCCTGTCAATTTACTAAATAGATGATTTGATCTGAAAATGACCAAATGGCTATACTTTGCCTCAATAAAGAGAATTTACATGAATCAAAATCATATTTGAGAAGTGAGGAGGGTGTTTTTAGCCTTTTCACAGACTCTTTTAGAGAAGATGAATTGGACAGGGCTCTGGGACAAGTGTCTCTGTAATAATGGGGTGTGTGAGAATGAGTGCTGTTGAGGTGATTAGAGCATGGGGTGGCTAGTTTGAACAGCTGGCTTCTATTCCTGACTCACCCTGGATTCGCTGTGACCTCCGGCAAATCACTTATCTTCTGAGGCTCTTTTAAGTGAGCTTTAAAATAAGGATGGCAATTGCGATCATGTAAACATATGGAACGTGATGAGGACTTTTTAGGATAAGGGCTTAAAGAGATTTTCACAAAAGCTATTATTTACGTTAAGTGTTTTGAACATTATGAACTGGCAAACTGGCCATGCTAGCTAAAACAAAGAAAGATAAACTAATTCAAATTAGTAGACTCAACCTCATTAAGTTTGGATACAAATATATTTTTTCTCTGGTAAATAAAGCTAGATGTATAGAAAGCAAACTGCTTTGTAAAAATAAATCATGAATCATTTCAACTTTTTTTTTCCTTCATCCATTTTGTTTCTTTCTATAGAGAGTTAACTGGGAAGCTGATCGTTGGAGAGAGGTTGGATATGAACCAAAATAGCAGAAGGAGAGAGTTTAAGGGAAGTAGAGTTTACTTCACCAGTCCCTGGAGGATTTTGAAAGAGAAATAGAACTAGAGCCTACACTCTATTATCTACATGAATGCAGAGGAAAGTAGCAGAGCAGTCCAGAATCTTTGAAAGAGAAAATAGAACTAGAGCCTACACTCTATTATCTACATGAATTGCAGAGGAAAGTAGCAGAGCAGCTCCAGAATGTCTATTGTGGGGCTTATGTTAATGTGTGGTGGATGTTTGAATGGAATGGGTGCTGGTGGCAAAGATGCTTGAAGTTACACTTGCAGAGAAATTTGTTTTAAATTATAAAATTAAAGTTAAATATTTCAAAGGATGATGGGACAGAAACTGATTGAATTACAGCCTAAAACCTCCAGTTTCGCCCTTAGCCACCCTTAGCTGCCAGTAGGTACTCGGGACAAGGAAAGCAAATCTGTGAAGCAGAAAGGTACAACCATAGATGCAGACACATCCCAGCTGAGAATGATGCCTCCTCCTTATTTTGGAGCAAATTCTGAAGGAAATAAATAATACACTTGGATTCCTGCAACAAGTTTCTGATTTCCTCTGAAACCACGAGACTAGTCAATTGATCCATATATCCAGATGTAGATGTTGACCAACTACTGTTTTCTCTGCAGTGTGTTAAGTGGTGGTATGGGGCCACTCAGAAAAGGGAAGGGTTGGAAAGCACATGATATTGTCCCTGCACCAAACTGTTTATGGTTTGGTTACTGAGGGCAGCTGTGCTAGAAAGAAACAATTGGATGATAATATAAGAAATGTATATTCTGTGATACAAATGCTGTGGTTGGCTATGAAAGGAGAGACATTTAGGATGATAGAAGTACTTAAGAATATTGTGGAAAATATGAGGCTTCAGCTGGACCCTGAGAGAGATTTAAGTTAGCAGCAGAGAGGAGGAGTAAGCCAGGAATGGCAAATGTATAGCTGCACACTGTCTCTTCCTTTGTCCATGGCAGACGTTATTAATCAATCACTGTGGAGCAGATTTGTCTTTCCTCAGAGAACTACCCACATCCTGCTTTCTGGGATTTATTTAAGTCACTAGTTCATTTCCCTATCTAACCACAGACTCCTCTAGTGTTCAGGTAAGCCTTGTTTACTTCTGTACCTACTGAGTTTGGCACATAGAAGAGGTTCATTGTGGCAGTCACAGAGGTGCACTGCTGGATCTTGCTTCAAGAAAGAACTTTCTCATTCAGCTGC
>NC_044560.1:136601159-136658772 GCF_007565055.1 Rhinopithecus roxellana
AATGAAAAGGCAACCGGGAGCTCCTCCAGGATGTGGGAGGGAGGGAGCTAATTACTGGGCAAGGAGAGGCGAGGCTCAGAGGGGCCACGCTGAAAGCGCCCTGCCCCTGCGGCGAGGGGACGGGAGCCAGGGGAGTCTGAAGCTACCGGTCCTCTCCACTGGCCAAAACCCAACAGCTCTCGGCGCATCGATCCCAAGCGACAAGGCAGCAAAAGCGACTGTGTTCAGGTCCAGACCCGCCCCTCGGTATCACCCGCCTGAGATGCACCATGAGATGCTAAAGCCAGGCATGGGGCCTGGGAGAGATTTCAGAACTGGATAGCATCTGAAAATTAAATCCGTTAAATGCTATGTCTCAATATTTACATGTGATGTAGCTCACTGAACGCCAAGGGCTTAGAGAAAAGAATGAACGTGGGGGTGGGTGTGCTTGCAATTCTGCGGAGAACAGTCAGGAACCCCCAACTGACCCCTGCTCCTTAGGTCTTCAACCACCCCGAGTTAGCACTGCCTGAAAATGACCACAACTTCCATCTCAGCCAACAAGCAGGGAGAGAGGATAACAGCCCCACAAAGAACAAGAGACAGGGGAGGGTGTTGAACCGAGGGCTGCTGCACTGGGTTGAACAGTGTCCCTCAAAATGTATATCCACCCGAAACCTCAAAATGCAAACACTTCCAAAAACCGGGTCTTTGTAGTTGTAAATAGTTAGAATGAGGTCACAGCGGAATGGGATAGGCCCTAAGCCCAGTGACCCAGGCTCTTGTAAGCAGGCCGTGCGAAGATGGAGGCAGAAGTTTCAGTGATGCAGCCTCAGCCAAGGGATGCCTGGAACCACCTGGCACTGGAGAAACCAGGAGGGATCCTCACCTGGAGCCAATGGAGGGCGTGGGGCCCTGCCTACACCTTTGGACTTCTGGCCTCCAGAACTGTGACAGAATCAACTTCTATTGTTTGAGAGCTACCCAGTCAGTGGCACTTGGTCACAGCAGCCCCAGGACACTGACTCAGGCAGGAGCGTGAGACTTTGGACTCCACATCCTGACCCTGAGCCCCCGCCTGCTGGCCAGATTCTGGCATGCTGCCATCCTGCTCTCATAAAACCAAAGCTGCGGGCAGGCACAGTGGCTCACGCCTGTAATCCCAGCACTTTGGGAGGCCGAGGTGGGTGGATCACAAGGCCAGGAGATCGAGACCATCCTGGCTAACACAGTGAAACCCCATCGCTACTAAAAATATAAAAAATTAGCCAGGCATGGTGGCGGGTGCCTGTAGTCCCAGCTACTGGGAGGCTGAGGCAGGAGAATGGCGTGAAACCCCGGGAGGCGGAGCTTGCAGTGAACCAGAATTGCACACTGCACTCAGCCTGGGTGATAGATCGAGACTCCGTCTCAAAAAAAAAACCAAAGTTACAGCCACCAGCCTGCCCTTCCCTTCCTGTTAAATGTGGACAGGGCTCCCCTGTCACCAAGATTTAAAACAACAACAACAACAAAACCTAGGCCAAACAGCAGCTGGACCCGGCAGCCAGCCACACCCGCCTGGGGAGACACCCCACCCAGACCTTCACTGCCCTCTGAGGAGCCCCCGGCAGGGTGCCTGGTCAGACACTGAGCTGAGGAGAGAAGAGATGGCAGGAAGCAGGTCTCAGGGGGTACCTCCCCAGTCTCACATGGGCAGCGGAAGCAGGGACCCCATCAGCCCTGGTGACCCAGGGGGCCACGGGAAGACAGAGAGCCAGGCCTCCTACAGGAGGGAAGTGGCCTGCTCCCAGCAAACGCTGGGGAGGGGACCAGGGCTTCCAAAGTGGCAGGAACACCCAGAATCTCTGTTGGGTCTGGAAGCAAAAAGAGCAGGCACCAACTCCTGACAATCTGGTTCTCAGTTTTATTATTTCTAAAAATGTATTCTATATATATCTCAGCCGGAGGAAAAGCTCCCCACCGGGGCCCACACTGCAGAGACTCAGAATCCTGGTTCCTTCCCTCTAAGAAGAGCTCCTCCTGGGGGCTGAGACCTGTGGACCGCGGGGTCAGGCTGCGGGAGGAGCTGGTCACACCTGTCCTTGGACTCACCAATGAACTTGGGGCACAGGAGAAGGAGGCGAGGGAGTACTTTTAGGGAATGAATTAAATTTCTTTATTCTCAACGTCTCTCCTCCAAGAGTCTGTATGCGCAGCTTCCACAGGCTTCGCCCACAGGCCCACCCATGGCGGGACTCCTCTGACAACACAATGAACCGGTATTATGGAAGGTGCTTCCACCGGGCGCAGTGGCTCAAGCCTGTAAACCCAGCACTTTGGGAGGCCAAGGTGGGTGGATCATGAGGTCAGGAGATCAAGACCATCCTGGCTAACACGGTGAAACCCTGTCTCTACTAAAAAAAAGAAAATTAAAAAATTAGCCAAGCGTGGTGGTGGGCGCCTGTAGTCCAGCTACTCAGGAGGCTGAGGCAGGGGAATGGCGTGAACCTGGGAGGCGGAGCTTGCAGTGAGCAGAGATCGCGCCACTGCACTCCAGCCTGGGCGACAGAGCGAGACTCCGTCTCAAAAAAAAAAAAAAAAAAAAAAGAAAGAAAGGTGCTTCCATCACAGCGAAGACAGAAATGAGAGAAACCCAGAGAAGGAGGCAGACGCCAGCAGGGGACAAGGAGGGAGAAAGACCAAAGCTCACACGAGTAGAGCTGTCTCCACGGCCACTGCGTCAGAGGCAGAGACCAGAACCAGCTTGCAGGGGGCACGGGGCAGCAGCCGGCCCGGCCCAGGCAGCCTGGTGGTCCTGGCTCCCGAAAGAAGGACACATCACTATCACGATCCTGTCACTGCCTTTTCTCTGGTTCGGGAGTGTGACAAAAAGTTCCTAGGTTGGAGGGACGTTTACGTCCACAGGTTCTGGGTCAGCTTGCGCTCACATTCCCGGCATGAATTAAACATACACCAGAAGATCCCACACAGGACATGTCTCCTCCCCACCCGTGTTTCCTTGAAGGCAGGACAGAAACTCCTGTGGAGCCAGGGATGCCCTGCCCAGCCCAGAGGGGACACTGCCTGCTGGCGACCTGGCACCCTGTGCCCCAGCTTTGACCTGTCGCTCCCTTGGGACCCTTAGCTGAACGAGCCTCCCACCATCAGGCGAGGTGACCTGATCTCTGCCATCTGCCCCCAAGAGAGAAGTAGAAGGGGCACCTTACCACAACAGGAGGCACCTCCAGGACCTTGTCCACGTTCTTCAGTGACAAGGGCACATACCACAGGGTGGCCTTATTGGTCAGCTTTTTGGCACCTTAAGAGAAGAAAATCACATAAGTGATGCCCAGGAGACGGGGTAGGGGTGTGAGCACCCAGGCACGTGGCAGATGCTGCTCCGGCCCCCGGTCCCAGCACCCGAAACACACCGCACTGTGTACTACCTCTCTGGCCCCCAACCCCCAAGGCCCCAAGGTCTTTTCAGCATCCTGGCCAGGGAGTGCCGCCATCATGTGAGTGTGGACAAACAGAACAAGAGACCCCAGAGCCCATGGAGAGAGGCTGCGTGGGGCCCACCCCCATCACAAGGTATGCCCCCCCAAAACTGGCTTGAACTCAGGACCCCAGCCCCTCCCAATGCAACCACTCTGGGGCAGTTTTCCCTTTTCAGGGGTGGCTGAAATGACTTCAGAGCACGTGGTTTAAGCCTGGATGGTCCAGAGTTGGTCAGCCACAACACCCAACAGGGATCACCCTGGAGGGCACCAACTGCAGGCAACCTCCTCATCCTGGTGTTTTGACAGAAAGGGAGCTTGATTACGAAAACACATCAAAGGCTCCCAGTGAGCCTCCCAGACAGAGGGGAAGGACTGATTGGTTGCAGGCAGATGCCCTTTGCTCTGCCCAGGGAGACGAGGCTGAACCCACTTCACCCGCTGGCTCAAGTCTTCACCAACTGATCGATGCTGACATAAACGTCAAAATCAAAAGTGCCTTGCTGGGGAACTTGATGTCCTGACGCTCAGACAAGCAACATCTTCTGCAGATCCCATCCACCTGTCTCAGCACTGCCAAGAACTCCCACCAATGGGGAAGCCCAGAAAGAAAGACACTTGGCCCGCACAGACATACAGGCTGCGGAGGCTCAGGAGGATGTGGAGGCTGTGCCCAGGCAAAGCAGCCAGGGGAGGGGCAGGGGGAGGACAGCCAGGGCCCCCACAGCCCAAAGCACAGAGCAGCGGAGCCAAGCTCATCAAAGTCCATTTTTGCCACCCCAGGAACTTCCCTTTCCTTCACACCAGACACTCGGGTGTGGTGCCAGCCCATCCAAAGCTCCACCAGAAGCTTCGGGTACCAAGAGATGGGCTGTAGGCTGCTGACTCCTTGGGGCACTGAAGCCAGCCACAGAGCAAAGTGGGGGCTGCAGGACAGGGAGGCCTGTCCGTGCTGAAAGAAACAACAGGCTCGTGGCCTGTCGGGGCTAAAGCAGCCTAGAGATCCCTGGTGTACACCCCTCACTTGTACAGAAGAGCCTGAGGCCCAGAGACATCAAGGGGTTTTACCCAGGGTCACACAGCAACTTGGGGCCATACTCCCACGTCCCAGTCATTTCAGAGAAGTATCTGCAAGGATGCCTTTAAAAGTGGCTTTGTCAGGAGCGGTAGGTGGCTCACACCTGTAATCCCAGCACTGTGGGAGGCGGCTGAGACGGGTGGATCACTTGAGCTCAGGAGTTCCAGACCAGCCTGGGCAACATGGCGAAACCCCGTCTCTACCAAAAACACAAAAAAAATTAGCTGGGCATGGTGGTGCGCACCTGTGGTCCCCAACACTGAGATAGGAGGACTGCTTGAGCCCGGAAGGCGGAGATTACAGTGAGCCTAGACTGCAACCACTGCACTCCAGCCTGGGCGACAGAGCGAGGCCCTGTCTTAAATGAAAAAATAAATAAAAGTGGCTTCTTCAATGTGGAAGTCCTCACTATCAGGCAGAAGAGGGAACAGCAGGAAATAACAGAGGAAAGGGAGACTGGAGCAGCCCCAGGGCCCTGCCTAAAACCCCCCAGAGCAGCTCACTTCCCACCAGTTACCTGAACCTGCCTTCCCAAGGCAAAGTGCTTTTCCTCCTGGATAAACACAGCCCCAGGCTCCAAGTCAAGCCCCAGGGGGCCCATTAAGAAAAGGCCCATGCCTGCCCCTCCTCCCCAACAGAAACACACCGTGAGGGCGTGGGGCTCCCTGTGCTTGAGAACCACAGGCAAATCATATGGGAAAATATTTCCACCGCACTTTGACTGAGAGTGAATCTGACACCTGCTTTTGGGAATAAAGATTTCCTGTTGAACTCGGCTAGAGCCAGCCTGACAAGCCGGTTTCCATGACAACTCGAGCAGCCCTCTGGACCTAAATGAACACCATGGAGCAAATGAGGCAAACATGCTTAATTTGTACTTTCTCCATCATTTGATGAAACCATCAAAAGGCAACGGCAGTATTAAAAACTCTCTCTCGACCAGCTGCGGCGGCTCACGCCTGTAATCGCAGCACTTTGGCAGGCCGAGGCGGGCGGATCACGAGCTTAGAATCGAGACGATCCTGGCTAACACGGTGGAAGCCCGTGTCTACTAAAAATACAAAAAATGAGCTGGGCATGGTGACATGTGCCTGTAGTCCCAGCTACTCAGGAGGCTGAGACAGGAGAATCACTTGAACCTGGAGGGCGGAGGTTGTAGTGAGCCGAGATGGCGTCACTGCACCCCAGCCAGGGCGACAGAGCAAGACTCAGTCTCAAAAAAAAAAAAAAAAAAAAAAAAATCTCTTAAAATCTTAAGAGCTCCCAGCTATTTTTCTGGAGCAATTCGCAGCAATCACATCCCAGTTAGCTTAATATTTTGACAGTTTCTGGGGATAAATAAGCCGCCTCAAAGGCAAGGTTTACGGGTCGTCTGCCTGGGCCTGTGCTCGCTCAGTGGCCTCATGACAGGCAGCACAGCCCAGGAAGAGGGGACACACAGAACAGGGGACCCCTACCTCCTGGGGCGGAGACAGCACACGGATGTCACGCACACAGCTTATGACTCAGCCTGCTCCAGGTCAGGGCCCCCACACGCATCCTCTGCCCCCACCTGCAATGCCCCTGTCTTTCAGAGGTCACTACCCATTCAGCCAGTGCTCCCCACATGCCCACTGTGTGCCAGGCGCTGCTCTTGGTGTTGGGGCCTTCATGAGTTCAATTTCCAGGGGACACATGGGCAGATACAGAGAAGGGCCTCAAGTGAACAATAGAGACTGCAGAGAGAGATGGCAGAGAAGCAGAAGCACAGACGAGGAGATGAGCGAGACAGAGGAGGAGATGAGACCCGCAGTTACAGAGTGAGAACAGCAGGCTCCGGGGCCTGACCAAGACACCAAGAAAAGCCACAGCCTCAGGGTTCCAGGGCCTCCCTGCCCAGCCCCTGCTACAGGGAAAAGGCTGAAGCTGGGAGGAAGAACCTGGGCACTGCCCAGCCCCACTGGGAAAAGCCGTCATGTGCTGGCAAGCGTCTCCTGCCTTCTCCAAGCCTCACAAGCACAACAGGGCAATGCCAGCTCTGATGTCCCCAGGGAGGAAGGGTGGGCATCTCTGTCCCTCTCTGAGCCCATCCTTCGGAGGAGGAGAAGGCTGAGGGCTGTGGTGGCCGGGACACAACGGGGAGGCTGAGAAGCTCCCAGCACCTTGTGGGTGAACTGGTGGGGAGGCTGCTCTCTCATGCTTGTGCCTGCCCTGGTTCTACACAGGAGCCTCTCCGCCTCTCCCCACTCTCAGCCCCTAAAGAGCGAGGGATCCCCAGAAACATGTCAGACTGCGTCATCCTCATCAATACCCCATCAGTGAGAATGTCTCAGCACTGATGCCCAGTTCTTCCTGGTCGCCTCTACTCATTCACTTATTCATTCATTCATTTGCTCATCCATTATCAGTTCCATGTCTATTATAGGCCAGCAGAAGTGGCCAAGAAAGGGAAGTTCATGATCTGGGGAGATCCTCAAGTTCAATACCCCTGACCTTTGGCCTGCATCGCTCTCTGCTGTGGGGAGAGCGGGTCCCAATCATGCTGAAAGCCCAAGAATGCCTTTCGGTCTCCCTGCTTCTCTCCCCATCATCCCAAACTGCTTGGCCAGGTTCGGAGGCTCCTGCCTGTAATCCCAGCACTTTGGGAGGCCGAGGCGGGTGGATCAACTGAGGTCAGGAGCTTCAGACCACCCTGGCCATCGTGGTGAAATCCTGTCTCTACTAAAAATACAAAAATCAGCCAGGTGTGGTGGCTCACGCTGTAGTCCCAGCTACTCAGGAGGCTGAAGCAGGAGAATAGCTTGAACCTAGGAGGCAGGAGAATAGCTTGAACCTGGGAGGCAGAGGTTGCAGTGAGCCGAGATCATGCCACTGCACTCCAGACTGGGCAACAGAGCAAGACCCCATCTCAACAACAACAACAAACTGCTCATGAGGGATTCCTCTGAGGCTGTGGCCTCTGATGAGCCACAAAGGGGGCTTCCATGGCAGAAAATCTGCAAAGCAGAGCCATTCCCAGCATTTTTGAAGCCACCAACTCCTGCAATGACAAAAGGCGCTGCTGACAGGGCTCTCACAAGCAGGAAGGTCCTAGGAAGCAGGAGAGCGCGGCAGGCCATCCCTCCTCTCCAGGAAGGGGCCAAGGCTCCATCCCCAGCACAGTCAGGAGAAGAGCTACAACCTCACGGTAGATGGCAGGGAACCCCCAAGGCCCCTAAAGTGGGGAACCCACCCAACCCTGAGCCTCTCCCGAGCCGTGGGCACTGCTCCTGATGTGGGAGGTGCCCATACACCCCTTCCTGTGCCACAGCCTGAGATCAGCATCCAGGGTCCCTCTGATGTCAGAGGTGCCTGCCAAGGGAGCAACAGGCAATGGGAACGCAGACCACCTTCCACTCCAGGCCCTTGCTCAGCTCAATCTGCCCACCTGCCGGAGCTGGGCTGACACAGCCATTCTAATCACCAACCCTGCTGAGGTCCTCAGAATGTTCTAGATGCATAACCGTGTTTGCTACCAGTCTGTCATGGGGAAGAGGACTCGAGCTCCTTAAATGCCAGTGAACTGGCACTCCACGGGGCAGCCCACTGCTGAGGAACAGGCATTGGGAAGAGGAGGAAACCAGCCCAGCCTCCTCCTCTGCATGGGAGGACTGGTGACCTAGGAGGTGGCAGGGAGAGGGCCAGGGGCAGCGGAAGAGGCCCGCCTTCCCCCTCACCTCCCGTCCCCAGCCTGGGTATAAAAAGAAGCATGAGCTGGTGAACACTGGAGCCGCCCTCTCCTACAGCGCCCAGTGGGAAGGGGAAGGGGGTTTCCATGGTTACCATGGCCAAGGAGGAGAATATTCAGATGAAAGCAGAGGCAAAGGTTCACCCAGTGAGCTTCTATCTGAGCCTGGTTTCGGGGCCCCCAGGAGCGGGCAGTGTCCTCTCTGGAGCCAACACCTCCCTATGCTTGAGGAGGGCAAGCAGGACAGGGAGCCCAGCAGAGGGGTGGATGGTGTGCACCGGCCTCACAGCCCCCACCCAGTCCCTGCCATGGATGAGCTGGCCACAGGCAGCAGGACGGGCAGCGGTGATGTGCTCAGGCCGGACCCGGACAGCAGGGTTGAGTCCTGCTGGGTAGCTGAACTCGGACTCGTTTCTTAACTCCTCTGTGCCTGTTTCCTGTCTGCAAAATCAGGTCAATGGACATAGCTGCTCCCAGGGCCGTGGAGGGAGGTGAGGGAGGTCTCATTGGTGGAAAAGGGGCCAGGCCCTGGAGCGTCCTCTGCCCTCAGGAGGGAAGCAGCTGTATAGCCACGATCCTTAGTGCTCCAGTCGCCACGTCGCTCCCAGAAGTACCTGTGAGGATGTTTTCGGACATCACGTTGACCTGCACCTCCACAGAGTGCTTGGAGGTGTAGGTGATCTCCGCGCTGACGTGCGCCACCTCACCGATGCACATGGGAGACAGGAAGTCAGTGCGCTCGACACGAGCCAGCGCGGCTACACAGCGCTCCTGAGGAGACAGAGGCAGTGGTCAGTCCAGGTCAGCCAGCCCAGCCCCGAGAGCCCCACCCTGGACACGCTCCCTGGAAACTGCCTTTGCTTTCATTCCCCACTGTGAAAGCAACCAATTTATCGCAATTTATTGGCACCGTGCATTTCTTTTTTTTTTCTTTTTTTGAGACGGAGTCTCGCTTTGTTGCCCAGGCTGCAGTGCAGTGGCACGATCTTGGCTCACTGCAAGCTCCGCCTCCCGGGTTCACCCCATTCTCCTGCCTCAGCCTCCCGAGTAGCTGGGATTATAAGCGCCCGCCATCAAGCCCGGCTAAATTTTTTTTTTTTTTTTTGAGACAGAGTCTCACTCTGTTACCCAGGCTGAAGTGCAGTGGCATGATCTCCACTCACTGCAAGCTCCACCTCCTGGGTTCACGCCATTCTCCTGCCTCAGCCTCCCAAGTAGCTGGGATTACAGGCACCTGCCACTGCGCCTAGCTAATTTTTTGTATTTTTCATAGAGATGGGGTTTCACCGTGTTAGCCAGGATGGTCTCGATCTCCTGACCTTGTGATCCGCCCACCTCGGCCTCCCAAAGTGCTGGGATTACAGGCGTGAGCCACTGTACCTGGCCTAATTTTTTGTATTTTTAGTAGAGACAGGGTTTCACTGTGTTAGCCAGGATGGTCTCCATCTCCTGACCTCGTGATCCGGCCGCCTCAGCCTCCCAAAGTGCTGGGATTGCAGGCGTGAGCCACCACGCCCGGCCTAGCACTGTGCATTCCTAAACACAAACCACAGGGATGTAGAGGAGCCTTGGAGAGCCCAGCCCAGAGCAACTGCTGCAGGCGATTCCCCAAATGGTGGGATCACCAGCTGCTTCTTCCTTTTTGCTGATTTTCTCACAATAGGCATGCATTATTTGCATAATATAAAGTGAAAAAATGCATACATACTCATTAAGGAAAATTTGGGAAATACAGAAAGTGGAAAGAAGGGGACTGTCATTCCTCCCATGCAAAGATAACCATGGTTACTATTTTGGGATCTTTCTTTCCAGGCTTTTTTCCCAAGAATCGGGGTGGGTTTTGTTTGTCTCGCTTGTTCATCTGCCTGGCTCGTTTTGCAGTTTTAGTCTGATATAGCTGTGCAAAAACTAAATATACACTCTCACCTTCTGATTCCTTTTCATTCAACATAGGAAAAATAATCTGCCTATGTTGTGACACATTCTTTGCAGTCACTATTCTTCTTTAGGCCAGGCGCGGTGGCTCATGACTATAATTCCAGAACTTTGGGAGGCCAAGGTGGGCAGATCACATGAGGCCAGGAGTTCGAGACCAGCCTGGCCAACATGGTGAAACTCCGTCTCTACTAAAAATACAAAAGTTGGCCGGGCGCGGTGGCTCAAGCCTGTAATCCCAGCACTTTGGGAGGCCGAGACAGGCGGATCAGGAGGTCAGGAGATCGAGACCATCCTGGCTAACATGGTGAAACCCCGTCTCTACTAAATAAAAATACAAAAAACTAGCCGGGCGAGGTGGCAGGTGCCTGTAGTCCCAGCTACTTGGGAGGCTGAGGCAGGAGAATGGCGTAAACCCGGGAAGCGGAGCTTGCAGTGAGCTGAGATCCGGCCACTGCACTCCAGCCCGGGCGACAGAGCGAGACTCCATCTCAAAAAAAAAAAAAAAAAAAAGTACAAAAGTTACCTGGGCGTGGCAGTGCACATCTGTAATCCTGGCTACTCAGGAGGCTGAGGTATGAGAATCAGTTGAAGTCGGGATGGGGAGGTTGCAGTGAGCTGAGATCGCGCCACTGCACTCCAGTCTGAGCGACAGAGCAAGACTCTATCTCACAAACAACAACAGCAACGACAAAAACCACTAAATACACTCTCACCTTCTGATTCTTTTTCATTCAATATGGGAAAAATAATCTGCCCCTGTTGTGACTTGGCTCTTTGCAATCATTATTCTTTTTTTTTGTTTTTTTGAGATGGAGTCTCGCTGTGTCGCCCAGGCTGGAATGCAGTGGTACGGTCTCGGTTCACTGCAACCTCCACCTCCAGGATTCAGGCAATTCTCCTGCCTCAGCCTCCTGAGTAGCTGGGATTAAGATGTGCACCACCACGTCTGGCTAATTTTTGTATTTTTAGTAAAGATGGGGTTTTACCATGTCGGCCTCAAACTCCTGACCTCAGGTGATCCACCTACCTCAGCCTCCCAAAGTGCTGGGATTACAGGCGTGAGCCACTGTTACTGGCCCAACTACTCTTTTATTTTTATTTTGAGACAGAGTTTTGCTCTTATTGCCCAGGCTGGAGTGCAATGGTGCGATCTCGGCTCACCACAACCTCTGCCTCCCAGGTTCAAGCGATTCTCCTGCCTCAGCCTCCCTAGTAGCTGGGATTACAGGCATGTGCCACTACGCCCGGCTAATTTTGTATTTTCAGTAGAGACAGGGTTTCTCTACGTTGGTCAGGCTGGTCTCGAACTCCCGACCTCAGGTGATCTGCCCGCCTCGACCTCCCAAAGTGCTGGGATTACAGGTGTGAGCCCCCGCACCCAGCCCAACTATTCTTTTTAAAAATTTAAATGTTTTTTGCCGGGCACAGTGGCTCACGCCTGTAATCCCAGCACTTTGGGAGGCCAAGACGGGCGGATCACAAGGTCAGGAGATAGAGACCATCCTGGCTAACATGGTGAAATTCCATCTCTATTAAAAATACAAAAATTAGCTGGGCGCAGTGGCGGGCGCCTGTAGTCCCAACTACACGGGAGGCTGAGGCAGGAGAATGGCGTGAACCCGGGAGGCGGAGCTTGCAGTGAGTGGAGATCGCGCCACTGCACGCCAGCCTGGGCGACAGAGCGAGACTCCGTCTCAAAAAAAAAAAAAAAAAACTTTAAATGTTTTTTATCCTTCAAATAGGTGACCCATTCTCATGATTCAAAACGTAAAAGGAACAAAAGAGCCTATGGGGCTGGGTCTGCCTCTGGCCACCTCGTCCCTTGTCACACAGGACCCCTTGGCAGTTACGTCCCATGTGTCAGATCGGACTCCACGTCTACAACCACATGGTGGGGCTTCCCGATGGTGGACGTGGACAGGGGCGCTGCACCTGCTTTTCTCTCTTCATCTACCCTAGGGATAATCCTCTGTAGGTTTGGGTCTTAGTTCATTGGGCTGCCATAACAAAATGCCATAGCCTGGGCAGCTTAGGCACAACAGAAATTTATTTCTCACAGCCCTGGAGGCTAGAAGTCTCCAGGGACTTGGGTCATTCCAAGATCAGGGATGGGCAGATTCCGTGTCTGGTAAGGGCCAGCTTCCTGGTTCATAGTGCTTCTCGTGTGACCTCACGTGGTGGTTGGGGCAAATGAGCTTCCCTCAGGCCCCTTTCATGAGGACATTGATCCCATTCATGAAGCCCACCCCCATGCCCTCGTCACCTCCCAAAGGCCCCACCCCCTAATACCATCACCCTGGGGGTGAGGATTTCAACACATGGGAGACACAAACACTCCGTCTGAGTGGCTGTATGTGAAAGATTTCCTTATCCTTTCCAGTGACTTCCTTTTCAAGGCACTCCAATGCAAAATTATTATTATTTTTAGAGACAGGACCTTGCTGTGTTGCCCAGGCAGGAATGCAATGACTATTCACAGGCACTATCATGCTTACTGCAGCCTCAAACTCCTCCTGGGCTCAAGTGATCCTCCAGCCTCAGCCTCCTAAGTAGCTGCGACTACAGGCACATGCAACCGTACCTAACTTTTTTTTAGAAAATTACTTTCAATGGCTAGCCAGGTGGAATTGAACATTCTTCTTTTATTAGAGATCTGGGGCATCTCCAATTGATTCTCATTACAAACAATGCTGTGATGGGCACCCTTTTACTTAAACATTTTCTGCATTTGGGATTATTTTCTGGGCCCGAGGACAAATACTTTTTTTGTTTGTTTGTTTGTTTGAGATGGAGTTTCACTCTTGTTGCCCAGGCTGGAGTGCAATGGCACAATCTCGGCTCACCGCAACCTCTGCCTCCCAGGTTCAAGCAATTCTCCTGCCTCAGCCTCCGTAGTAGCTGGGATTATAGGCATGTGCCACCACGCCCGGCTAATTTTGTATTTTTTTTTTAGTAGAGACGGGGTTTCTCCATGTTGGTCAGGCTGGTCTCGAACTCCCGACCTCAGGTGATCCACCCACCTCGGCCTCCCAAAGTGCTGGGATTACAGGCGTGAGCCACCGCGCCCGGCAATGACAAATACTTTTATATATGGTCCTAAGTGTTTCTCGGTACAGCAGTGACTGGCCTGGCCTTTGGCACCTCATAGCATCCTGACCAACACTCAGAATTGACTTATTTTTCGTCTTTGCTGAATAAATGACACAAAAGATGACCTTGTGTTTGAGCCATGGGGAATGTGAGTCTCCACTTCCCAGAGGACTGCCACGACTTTCTACTGCAACGATCACTTCCTTAGGACGTTGACAGCATGACACTGAGGCACCCTCAGGCTTCCCAGGGCGGGCAGGGAGCAGGTGAGGGAGGGGCCTAGGCCAGCTCCCGCATCACTGGCCCAGGTGATCGTTAGAGCACCCAGACAAGGGGTGACACATTAGGCAAGCATCCCAGGGCACACAGAGAGTATGTGGCAGTCACTTCAAGCCCTGGTGTGTGGGTCTGTGCTCTCCCACCTACCGCCTGCCACCCCCAAAGCACCAACGTGCAGCTCACCCACCTACACGAGGACTCACCGAGGTGGGGCAAACATGCAAGCTTCGCGACCCACCCCAAACCTAGCACCTGCTTCTTTGGAGGTACGGCTGGGAGCCTCTGTCTGAGCCCTCTCCCAGGTGCAGGGATTCTGTGACTGCATCTGGGGCTGCGCAGGAAAAGTTCTAGAGCTGGTGAGGGTGGCCTGATGCTTCCCCATTCTGGTTTGCATGGGCTTGTGCCCCAGCAAACCCTGCCCTACTCACAACAGGTCACAGTAAAGCGATGCCTGGAACTGTGTCTTTCTCCCCCCAAGTCAATGTACATGGCTATGGCACCACCCATTGGCCAAAGGCTGTTAGGGCAGGGCTGCACAGAGCCAGGCAAGAATTAGGCACAGCCTCTGGGCAGGGCAGTGCCCATCTTGGAACGAGCCAAGCACTGTCTGCAAGACATAAAAGTGGAATGAAGTCAAGTGTGTGTTGTTTGAGGCTGATTAAGTACATTACAGTATGCCATGCAGACACAGATCCAACAGACCTACAGGCGCGTGCTTTTCCAAGGCAGTGGCCTTCCACCTCCCTGCTCTGCAGCTGGTTTCTGGCAGCATCTGTGGGGCTTCTCAGTGCTGGGTATACAGAGGGGAGTAGGTCAGAGGAGTCTGGGTTCTGGCTGAGGGGACGGACGAGAAGTAAATGAGACCACGCCACATGGCATCAGGTGCTCTCAAGACAGCCCAGAGATGTCAAGGTGGGGAACGACTTCAGATGAGAGGCATTTGGGCTGAGGCCTGAAAGACCAGGTGTTAGGCAGGAGGAGGTAGGGGAAGCATTGGTACCACAGGGAGAGGAAAGAGCAGCAGAGCAGAGCGGGGAGGTGGTGGGGAGCCACCAGAACACAGGGACGCAGTGGGAGACATGAACAAAGGTCCAAAGAGGCAGGCTGCCAGGCCTTGCAGGCCAGGATGAGGGGTGGGTTCAAGGGCCTCTCAGAGGAGGCACAAAAGCAGGTTCACTCAGAGAGTGACTTGAGGCAGGAGGAAGGCAGAGTGCACCTCTTTGTGCTGTCCCTCGGGATACCCCTCATGCAGAACCATCCAGCAGCCTTCCCCACAGTGCCATGGGGACACCTGGTAATGGTTTCAAGCCTGTCCTTCATAGGGCAGAGGGCCACTGATGACCCTTAAGCTTGGTGCTCTCCCAGCTTAACATACTAAAGAAAAAAGTAGGGCCAGGCACAGTGGCTCACGCCTGTAATCCCAGCACTTTGGGAAGCTGAGGCGGGTGGATTGCAAGATCAGGAGTTTCAGGCCAGCATGGCCAACATAGTGAAACCCTGTCTCTACTAAAAATACAAAAATTAGCCTGGTGTGGTGGCACATGCCTGTAGTCACAGCTACTCAGGAGGCTGAGGCAGGAGAATCGCTTGAACCTGGGAGGCAGACGTTGCAGTGAGCTGAGGCCACGCCACTGCACTCCAGCCTGGGCAACAGAGCAAGACTGCATCTTAAAAAAAAAAAAAAAAAGAAGAAGAAGAAAAGTACTATCTCCCAGACATCCACACAGGAGTCTTGCCATGGTCCCATTTCACTATCAGGAGACCCTGTGGGAGGATTTTGTTTCACTATCTGGCAGCCTGGGAGGCTGGAGAGGTGGCTCTGTGTGTCTGATGGGTACAGATGGCAGGAGCCAGGACCCAGGACGGCTCTGATTTGCTGGTGGGCGGCTGCTTCCCAGGAGCTGGCAGAGCTCTGGGCCAGGCCCAGGGAGTCCATGAAGGCTGGTGTGATCCAAAACTTCGATACATAGACTGACAAGTGTTTGAGCTCCATAGGAAGAGCTCCCAGCAGCCAGTGCTCGGACGTGCCCCACACCTCCTGCTCCCAGGACTGCAGGAGCAGGAAAAGCCCCACCCTGCTCTGGGACAGAGCCACGAGCTCCTGATCGGCACCTGCCCAGAAGCACCCTCTGCCATGCTCTCAAAAGCAATCGGCATCACATGGCCCGTGAGGCACAGGTGCCCCAGCAAACCACAGGCACTGGGTTCCTCATGGCCACAGGGTTTCCAGCCAGGACAGCAGCTTCAGAGGCAGAGCCCAAAAGAACAGCTCTACTGCTTACTAGCTCTGTGACTTTGTGCAGCGACACAACCTCTCCATGTCTCAGTCTCTGTAAACACAGGCAATAAATGGTCCCAACAGGCTGCTACAGAGATTCGAGGGGATAACGAATGGGAAGAACTTGGTGCTTAGGAAATGCCCAGAAGACGCAGGGAGATGGGGATAAGGCCACTGACAAACGTGGAGTGCGTGGACCATGCCCAGCATCCAGTGAGGGCCCAGAGAGGGCGTGGTCTCATCACCGTGCCCAGCCAAGGCCATCTCCTGGCTGAAGGCAACTCTGAGGATGCAGCTGTCTGGAAAGCCACCTAACTGTTCTAGGCCTCAGTTTCCCCACTTGTAAAACAAAGTTAAGAACAGTGCCTGTCTCAGCAGGTGGCTGGGAAGACTACACAGGGAGAGGAAGGGTGAGCTCGAGCACGGCCACGGGCTCATCGTAAGCGCTTAGTTGGTGGAAGCTCTCCATGACAGTGACGGTGCCAGGCCCAAGTTCCCAGCATTCATCAGATAATGCCTAAGCATGCTCTATGCCTCAGTCTGTGGAAACCAAGGGCAGAAGTCCTGCCTGCCCTCGTGGGGCTACCACTGTGTACAAGGTCAGGAGTGGAGAGCAGCTGGAAGCAGGGAGGGAGCCAGGCCATCAGGCGCACAGCTGGACGTCATGTTTTGTTTTTGTAGGAACAGGGTCTCACTCTGTCACCCAGGCTGGAGAGCAGTGATGTGATCTCAACTCACTGAAGCCTCGACCTCCCTGGGCTCAGGTGATCCTCCTGCCTCAGCCTCCCAAGGAGCTGAGACTACAGGCACACGCCACCACATCCGGCTAATTTTCGTAGTTTTTGTAGAGACAAAGTTTCATCCTGTTGCCCAGGCTGGCCTCAAACTCCTGAGCTCAAGTGATCTGTCCATCTCAGCTTCTCAAAGTGCTGGGATTACAAGGTTTTTATGTAGAGCCTGGAAGAGGTGAGGGGAGGGCCCTGTAGATATCTAGGGAAAGCCAGTGCAAAGGCCCAAGGCAGGAATGCACCCAGCAAGTCCAAGAAGCAGCAGAAAAGCCAATGTGGCCAGAGCAGAGTTGAGAAAGAAATGCAGGAGGCAAGGTCCCAGAGCCGCGCTAGGCAGTGACAGGGACTCGTGTGGACGTGCCTTTGACTCTGGGCAAAACAGGAGATCTGGAGGGCTCTGAGCAGGCAGTACTGTGCTCTGACTCCACATGTTCCTGGCTACTGGTGGAGAACAAGGCAGCAGGGACCAGCAGGATGACCTGTCAGGAGGCTGCTGCGGTGATCAGGAGAGCAGCACCATTGGACCCAAAGTGAGGGTGGGCCTGGGGGACTGTGCTCAGATCTGGACTTCCTGGAAGGTAAAGCAGTGGGATCTGCTCCCAGAGCCTCATGAGTGTGGGAGGGAGAGAGGCTGACAGAGGCTCCAGACTCTGAGCCTGAGCACCTGGGGGTTGCAGAGACCATTTACCAAGGGGAGGGAGGCTGGAAGAAGCAAGCCCAGGGCACGGACAGGAGTGTCTTTTTCTGCACATCAAGGCCAAGCAGGCCAAGAAGGCATCCAGATGGGGCTGGCCAAGAGGCCCCAGTCAGAGACAGAACCTTGGGACTTCCAGCCACAGACTGGAAGGCACCACCAGGGAAGTGTGGATGGGGGGGTCCCCTGCCCCACCCAGGGCCCCAGCAAAGCCTTTCTAGGCACCGGGACTGTTCTCACCCCCACACCCTGGGGCTGCCTGGAACTCAGAGACCTCCTCCTGAGCCTAGAATTTCTGGATCACAATCCTGGGGACCAGCAGCCTAGAGGCTTCTCCAAGCCAATGTGTCAAAACTGTCCCTCCAGCAGCCCTAGATCCGGAGAAGCAAGGAGGGGCAAGTGTTCAAAGCACAGGTTCGAGGCATAGTCACAGCCCAGACCTACCAACTGCCTCCCCAGGTGGCCTCAAGCAAGTGTTCAATCTCTCTGTACCTCAGTTTCCTCATCTATGCGATTGGGATAATAAAAATAACAACAGCAGCTGGGCACAGAGGCTCACGCCTGTAATCCCAGTACTTTGTGAGGCCGATGTGGGCAGATCACTTGAAGTCAGGAGTTCGAGACCAGCCCGGCCAACATGGTGAAACCCTGTCTCTACTAAAAATACAAAAAAAGTAGCTGGGTGTGGTGGTATACGCCTGTAATCCCAGCTACTCCGGAAGCTGAGGCAGGAGATTCACTTGAACCTGGGAGGCAGATGTTAGAGTGAGCCGGGATCGCACCATTGCACTCCAGCCTGGGTGACAGAGTGGGACTCTGTCTCAGAAAATAAAAACAAGAACAGCTACCTCTCTGGGGTGTTGTGAGGATTCCATGAGCTAAACTTTAGCTCCTAAAGCATTTTGGAGCTTTGCAGAATGCCAAGTGCTGACCAAATGGCAGCAAAATAATTCTGCGATTATGAGTGAGAGCATCACCCTCTTTCCAAGCCCTTCCTTTACCTTTCCTCCCCATCTTGGGGATTTTTCCTTCCCCGTGTCCATCCTCTCCTGCCAGGGACCCTCACTGTCTCTCTCTGGAAGGGTGCAACAAGAATTTGGGACTTGGCCCTCACCCCTGCCCCAGGCTCTCAGGCTCAGGCCCATCCTCCCCACAGCCACCAGAGGGTGCTCTCTGAACGTGACTGAGCTGCACCGGAGCCTCGGGTCCAAGGAGTCAATCCAGCCCCAGCCCAGCCATCCACCCCTCCTAAACCAGGCCCTGCCAGCAAACCCACTCCTTAACCTGTACCACGCAACATCCCCCACATCCACATCCAACCATCCACACTTACCATGGCTTGGTTCATTCTACATATGCGCACACACACACGCACACACACGCGCACACGCACACACACACACACACACACAGAGCTTCCACTCCTCCACTGGAACACACACTGCCCACTGTTCCAGGCTGAATGCATGTGCCATGCTCTGTATGACTCTGTCCCCACAAAATTCCTGTGTTGAAATCCTAACCCCCAAGGGAATGGTAGTAGGAGGCAGGGCCTTCGGGAGGTGATGAGGGCATGGGGACAGAGCCCTCACAAATGGAATTAGTGTCCTTGTAAAAGGGCCTGAGAGAGCCCCTCCTGCTAAGTGAGGACACACAGGAAGTGATGTGATGTCTACGAACCAGGAAACAAACGGGCCCTCAACAGACACAGAATCTACCGGCGCTCTGATCCTGAACTTCCAGCCTCCAGGGCTGTGAGAAACACACTTCCGCTGCTCACAAGCCAGCAGGCTGTGGTCTTAGTTCCGACAGCCCAGGCTGACAGAGCCAGCAGCCACTTCCTGCATCTCACCAGTGTGGCTCAGAGCTCACAGTGCCTCCGCTGGTCCCTGGTCTCTGATGTGGCTTCCACTTGGCCTCTTGCTAGAGTGGCATCATGCCCGTGCCCATGGTGGGGACCTGCACCTCATACTCCCACTCTCCAAGCTGGGGCTGAGTCTTCCTCCTCTCTGCCTCCCTGGAGGCCACAGCAGGTGTGCTAACCAAGCCCCATAGTGCAAAGGCTGCAGCTGCGGCACCACGGCAGACGCCCTGTCCTCAGTACCCAAGGGCTGGCTTCTCCCCCACAGCTGACCTTCAGAGAAAATGTCCCCTCCCCAGAGCTGGGGATGGCTGAATGTCCTACAGCAGCCCTGAGGTTGACACTGGAGACTATGCCCCTTGTCCCCAGCTTTGGGGTTGCAGGGCCCTCCCCAGCTGCACAATTTTGGGGCAGGTGGAGAGCTGCCCCCATCGTGGGCACAGTGGTACCAGGCCAGTGAGCTTCAAAGCCAGGAAGTGGCCAAGTCACAGAGAGCCACGGCACTTGCCATGGCCACCAGGGTTGGTCAGGGCAGAGGTGGGACCTCCCCTATGTCTGCTGTGTGGCCCCTATGTCTCAGCTCTTGGCCATTGCAATGAAGTCCACCCCACGCAGGCAGGGCATGCTTCTGATCAGGGCCAAGTTGGCAGGGGACTCGGCATGGCGGGCAGTGGTGGAGGGAGGGCCTGTCAGCTTGCTTGACACTTCATCTCTGGTGGGTTCCCACACCTCCTGGCTGAGGCCAAAACCAAGCATAGTTCTGAGGGTCCGGTGCAGAACTGCTTGGGCCACTTCCCCCAAAGTTCCCAAGGCCCAGTGCACAAGGGGAGGGAAGGCTGCAGGCCTGGCTCCCCGGGGAACTCCTGTCCTGAACCCACACTGGTGCGGTCTCCAGGGCCCAGAGGTATGGCGCCCAGACCCTTACCCCGTTCTGGCTGTTGCAATGCCGGGTGCTGATGATGGCGCCCGCCTCCTCGATCATCTTCAGGATGGTCCCCCCATGGACATTGCCGGCCACGTTGGCATCATCTGGCCGCATGATCCTAGGGCAGAGGAGAAGCAGGATGAGGCTTCTGGAGAGGATGCCATTCGTGCAACAGTCACAATCCAAGGAGGGGAGAAGGTCCCCAAAGGGCTCAATGGCTCCTGGAGGAAAGAGAACCTTCCCCATGTTTGGACTCTTCCTAGGTGGTGTGTTCGTCAGCGTGTGGCGCCATCTGCCAGGCCACAGAAGGGGCTCTGAGATGCTGTTTCCATGACAGAGCAGGAGGGCAGAGGGGCACTTTCTCCCCCTGAAGCCACAGGTCCCTGGCCTGCCCTGGCACGGAAGGGCTGATGGTAAAGACCTTTAAGCAGAGCCACAGGGCAGGAGGTGGCGACTCAGCCCTTGGGGTTCCCAGTGACCAACACAGACTGTGAAAAGCAAATTCCCAGGACCGCCACCACCCCCATCAGGAGTCCCAGAGGAACCAGGTAGCCACGGCTGTTCTGAGAACTAGATATGAGTCACAGCTTCAAGACCCCAGGCCCTGTCAGCAGGTGAGCGCCTGCCCGCTGCGCGCTGAGCTCCTCTGCGGGTCCTGGGGGGCAGTGTGGAGTCAGGCCCTGGATTGAGGGCAGGGAGCTCTCCTAGGTCGGAAAGAATGAAAATGCCACCTCACTTCCTCAAAGAGGAACAACTTCATCCTTGTTGTGAGCAGCTGGCAGCGTGGGAGTTCCACGAAATCTCTGGAATCCCAACAAGCCAGCTTGGCAGTCCTACCAGGGCAAGTTGCCTGGCATCTTCCCAGACAGCACCTGGCTGATGAAAGCCACCTTCACAGGCCAAGGCCTGGAGATGAGTGGCAGGCAGTGGGCACAGGTCCAGGGTACAGCACCCACCTGCGGCTTGTGCAGCCTGCCCGGCCCTGTTGGCCAGTGTGGGGGCCCCAGGAGCAGCGTCTCCCCAGGTCTGCATCTCCTCCCTGCTCCTCTAGCGGCTCCAAGGCTGAGCAAGTCACTCTCCCGAGAGCATTCCTGGCTCTGGCTCTTACTCACTAGGTAACCTGGGCAAGCTGTCAGAACCCTCACTCCTCCATGTGCTCATCTGTACAATGGGCAGAACAACAGCACTGAGACAGCACTGCCTCACGTGACTGTGGGAGACATGCAGATCGCACGCTCACCCCACGACAGCGCTGGCACATGGTACACGGTAGACAGTCCACACATTAACCAGGAGAATTTTTCCCTCTTCAGTAAGTATTTAGCCAACCTGGTCGGAAGCTCCAAGAAACCCAACCTCTGGCCACAGGATGCCACTTCTAGAGCAAATGACCAAGGATGTCCTCCAGCGACCGACAGCTGCCCATCCCCAGTGTCACCCCTCCACGCTGGGTGAGAGTCTATTATGCCAACCAAGGCCACTAGGCCAACTGGCTTCTGGCCCTGAGGTCAGGCAGGGCCCGAGGTTCCGCAGAAGGTTCAGGACAGTGGCCTGTGGAGCAGGAAGCACGGCATGACACACGGTGGCCGGGGGATCCCCAGAGCACACAAGAAGCCTCATTTGGCTTCTCGAGTGTTCACGTTAAAATATCTCTGTTTTTAAAAATTGAACTTACTCTATGAAAGGTTTTTGGGTTTTTTCATCTGAGTTACCAGGTAGTCAATTATAAGTCACAAAACGATTCTATCAACCTCTTCCCTTTGTTTTCCACTTAGTAGGAAGGGCCTTCCCTGCACCAGCTGCAGTGGGCAGAGGGTCCCTTTCCACACAGGCCTGTCCTGGAGGCACTAGCCAAGGCTGCGGGTGGGTGCGGAGAGCAGGGCCCAGCCCCTGGTTCTAGACACTGAGGAAACATCAGCCCAGCGTTTCCCAGGAGCACCAGAGCCGCCCTCCACAGCAGCCTGAATGACTGCTGCAGGCTTCACTTTGTCTGTCTGTGAAGTGGAGCCACACACAGCAGGTTGGCCCCCAGGAATGACACAAGGCCAGGGAGAGGAAGCGCGGGCCAAGGGCTACAGAGCAGCAGAGGAAGTCCTTTCATGCGGCAGGCACCGGAGACAGGACAGATAAGCGGGTAGCCTTTAAGACAGAAGGCCAGGGACAGTGCCTGAGGCCCAGGGAAGAGCCTAGAGACACCTGGCAACAAAGTGAGGACTCGGCACTTGGCGCTGTGTCATCAGGAGGACATGCCAGGAACTGCAGACTGCACACCAGCCGGCTGCCACAGGCCTGGCCACCTTTCTTTGGCACCTCGGGTCCTGCACCAAGGACCATCCTAACTCCCCAACTGACCACCCAGGAAGCCAGCCCCTGCCCTCAAGGTCAGATACAACTCTCCCCCACAGGACTTTATTCCTGCCTGGGGATTGTGCTGTCACCTCCAATGCATGAGGCCCAAAGCCCAACTCACTCACCCCTTCCCCCTTGCCCCAAATCAGACATCTTTCCTCCAAGCCGGGGCAGCCAGTGAGTCAGTGAGTCCCGGCCTCAGCTGGGATTCCTTCCCAACCAGCTGCTCCGCACCTGGCCCCTCCCTCTTCCCCTTCCTACCTCCCTCATTCCTTCCAAACAGCTCAGGAGCAGCTGAGCCCAGCCAGCCTCCAGGACCCATACACAGCTCTGTCACTCTCTCAGGCCCTGCCCCATGGCCTGGCCAAGGCCAAGCGTGTCCATCCCAGGACAGTGTCCATGACTGCCTCCATCTCCAGGCAGGCAAGGGTGACAGCCAGAGGAGCCAGGGAAGCAGCTGTCTGTCACTGGAGACTTTGTTTTCCCATTTCTAATAAAGACACGGGTACCGAAAGCACGTTACGTTCCTCTTTACTATTTTTTTGTTTGTTTGTTTCTTGAGACAGGGTCTCACTCTGTCACCCAGGCTGGAGTGCAGTGGCACGATCTCGGCTCACTGCAACCTCTGTCTCCTGGGTTCAAGCGATTCCCCTGCCTCAGCCTCCTGAGTAGCTGGGATTATAAGTACGCACCACTACGCCTGGCTAAATTTTGTATTTTCACTAGAGACAGGGTTTTGCTATGTTGGTCAGGCTGTCTCGAATTCCTGACCTCAGGTGATCCGCTGTTTCGGACTCCTAAAGTGCTGGGATTACAGGCATGAGCCACCACACCCGGCCCCTCTTTACTAATAAAAAACTGAAACACAGGCTGGGCGCTGTGGCTACTAGAGAGGCTGAGGTGGGAGGATCACTTGAGCCCGGGAAGAGGACATTGCAGTGAGCCATGATTGCACCACCGCACTCAAGCCTGGGCAACAGAGTGAGAGGCTGTCTCAAAAGAAAAAAAGAAAATTGAAATATATTTGGCTGCCGGGCGCGGTGGCTCACGTCTGTAATCCCAGCACTTCGGGAGGCCGAGGCGGGCGGATCACGAGGTCAGGAGATCGAGACCATCCTGGCGAACACGACGAAACCCCGTCTCTACTAATTAAAAAAAAAAAAAATTAGCTGGGCGTGGTGGTGCATGCCTGTAGTCCCAGCTACTCAGGAGGCTGAGGCAGGAGAATCGAACCCAGGAGGCGGAGGTTGCGGTGAGCCGAGACTGCGCCACTGTGCTCCAGCCCAACGACAGAAAGAGACTCCATCTCAAAAAAAAGAAAACAGCCTTGCCCTTTGCTGTCCAGCAACTCAGCAGATTCTTGGTCCCTGCATACCATGTGGACTTCATACCTCTCTTCCTTTGCAGAACGGAGCAGAAGGTGGGAGCATAGTCCTGGCACTAGACTCTCTGGCTTTGAATCCCAGTTCTGGCACTTAGTAGCTGCAAGACCTTGGACAGATTATTTAACTTTTTTTCTGTTTGAGTTTCTTCATCCAGAAGATGGGGGTAGTGTACTTACTAGAGATAGAGTAAGGATGAAGTGAATGTGACAAGTGCTTAGAATAGGGACTGCACATCATAAATAATATATGGTTTTTTTTAAAAAAAAAAGAAAGAAAGAAAGAAAGAAATATATTTGGCTGCCAGGTGAGGTGGCTCACACCTGTAATCCCAGCACTTACAGAGGCCGAGGGGGGCGGATCACTTGAGGTCAGGAGTTCAGGATCAGCCTGGCCAAAATGGTAAAACCCCATCTCTACTAAAAATACAAAAATTAGCAGGGCGTGGTGGTACACGCCTGTAATCCTAGCTAGTCAGGAGGCTGAGGCAGGAGAATTGTTTGAACCTGAAAGGCGGGGGTTGCAGTGAACTGAGATCACGCCCCTGTACTCCAGCCTGGGTGACAGAGTGAGACTGTCAAAAAAAAAAGAAAGAAAAGAAAGAAAAGAAAGAAGGAAGGAAGGAAGGAAGGAAGGAAGGAAGGAAGGAAGGAAGGAAGGAAGGAAGGAAGGAAGGAAGGAAGGGAAATTTGTCTATCTCTAGGATTCCTGGGGTTAAAAATTATCTAAAAATAAAGACACGTGAACACCACACAGGCCAGCTCGGGCAGCAGCACAGGCCTGGCCCGGTTCTAGAGGACTGTTTGCGGCTGAGTCTGACATGTTATTCCTCCCCCAGCCCCCATCACACTAACGTGCACTTCTAACCCCTCCTCTGATTCCAGAAATTTCAAGGAAAGACGGAATGTTGCCCGGGGTGGGGCCTTTCCTATGTGGCTGCCTTCTCTCTCTGGGCCTGGCCCCGAGTATCCCCCACTCTATCTTCCACCTGCTGGGTCCTGGCAACCAGTCGCCCGGGCTGACTGCATGTCCGGAATGTCACCCGCGTCCACAGTCCCGCCCTTTTTCTGTTCCAGCTGCTTCTGCCTCAGATCAGAACCATGTTTGTCCAGTAGCATGAGTGGCAGGTGCTGGGGCCCAAGGCTAATGGACGCAGACGCTGCCAACCCCCTTTCAGCCGCCCCACTCTTGGCTGGTGTCCCCTCTGGAGGTGGCATCCAGCTGATGATGAGGGCTCTGAGGAAGCTGAGCACACATGGGTCAAGGCGCCACTCCCAGAAGGGTGCCACCCCTCCTGATCTCCGGGAAAGCTTCCCAGAGGAAGTGACACCTTGGCCAACTCCTAAAGGGTGAGCCAGGAGCAGAGGTCTGAGACGGTTACGAGGAGAGAGAATGTTTGGGGCCCAAGGCCAGGAGTGCCCGGCGAGCTCCAGAAACAGAAAGCAACCCCACAAAGCTGGCGCATGGCCCAAAAGGGGATGAAGAAGAGATGGCCTGAGACAAAGTCTGGATCCATCCTGAAAGGAGGGGAGGCTGGGGAGGCTGAAGCCCAGGAACCAATCAGACACTTTGGAGAGGTCACCTCCCATGGCCTCTGCACTGGTCTCTCACCTCCCATGGCCTCTGCACTGGTCTCTCACCTCCCATGGCCTCTGCACTGGCCGCTCATCCCCCCCATGGCCTCTGCACTGGCCTCTAGCCACCCCCCATGGCCTCAGCACTGGCCTCTCATCCCCCCATGGCCTCTGCACTGGCCTCTCATCCCCCCATGGCCTCTGCACTGGCCTCTAGCCACCCCCCATGGCCTCAGCACTGGCCGCTCATCCCCCCATGGCCTCAGCACTGGCCGCTCATCCCCCCATGGCCTCTGCACTCGCCTCTTGCCCTGGCTCAGATCCTAACTAGCCCTGACCGCACAGCCCCAGGAGTGGCTCTTCCCAAGCAGGAGTCTAGCCAAGTCACTCCTTTATCCACACCTTCCAGGGCCCTTCCTATCTACAGAATAAAGACTTAACCTCCTGGTAAGGCACCCAGAGCTCTCAGGGATCCAGAACTTTTCCACCTCAATCCCCACTGCCCTGCGGGGCTCGGAGCTGCACCTGCCAGAGCACTGATGTTTACCAGGCACACCTGGCCCTTCCCACTGTTTGTTCTACCTGTCCCAGCAATGTCTGATCCACCCTTTGTGAAGGACAGGGCACCATTTACGAATAGGGGAGTGTAAGCCAATACCCCCTCACAGAGGGCACCCAGCACCACCCTCCCAAACCCCAGAGGCACAGGGACACCCTGACCCAGGATTCCACTCACAGAAATCTACCCCACAGCTGTTTCCACACACGGTTAAACCAAGCACATGCAACAGTACTCACTGCACAGCCGTGTATAACACAGGACACGTGCCAGCGCCTAGATGTCCACACAAGGACATAAAAGTAACAGCCACACATCGGAATATTGCTCAGCCTTGCACGAGGAGTAGGAACCTTCTCAGAGACCAGCTGTCAGGTGAAAAACCAGCGAGGCACACACTCATGGGAGCAAGGTGACCACCCACGGCGCAGGGACGACCATTCCAGGAAGGAGGTGTGGGAAACCAGGGGCCTCCATGGCCTCCAGAGGAAGAAACTAACTACCGAGCAGAGACCTTGGTGAGATGCCTCTGTGTCTTTTGGATGCCTTTAAACCATCTCAACCCATTCAAATTAATCAGTGGTCTTTGAAAATGCTTCAGCCGGGCACGGTGGCTCATGCCTATAATCCCAGCACTTTGGGAGGCCAAGACAGGCGAATCACAAGGTCAGGAGATCTAGACCATCCTGGCTAATGCGGTGAAACCCCGTCTCTACTAAAAATACAAAAAATTAGCCAGGCGTAGTGATGGGCGCCTGTAGTCCCAGCTACTCGGGAGGCTGAGGTAGGGGAATGGCCTGAACCCAGGAGGCGGAGCTTGCAGTGAGCCGAGATCTCGCCACTGCCCTCCAGCCTGGGCGACTAAGCGACACTCCGTCTCAAAATAAATAAATAAATAAATAAATAAATAAATAAATAAATAAAATAAAATAAAAAAGAAAATGCTTCAAAGCACAGCTCAAAACTCAAATCTCATCACACCAGAGGCTGGCCAGCACTCATCCCAAGAGCATCTGCAGCAGCGGCCCTGGGGTCCAGCCCACCTCCCTGGGGCCCAGCCCACCTCCCGGTAGGACAGCCCACTGCCCTGGGGCCCAGCCCACCGCCCAGCAGGACACCCTCAGCCTGTTCTGCAGTGGGAGTGAGGCAGGGGATGCATTCCAGGAGTGGAAAGGGTGGGTGCCTGGAACAATCGAGGGGAGCCTGGCAGAGAGAGGAGCTGCTCCTGTCTCCTGACCTCGCAGCAGACACCCCGAGGGCTGGCCATGCCTCCTGTGCCCTGGGTGGAGCCTGAGTACTGGGATGAATTGTGTCCCCCAAAAGATATGTTTGAGAACTAACCCCAGAAACTATGAATGTCACCTTACTTGGAAAGTTCTTTGCATCCAGATACAATCAAGATGAGGTCGCCGTGCCTTAGGGAGGGCCTTAACCCAACAACTGGTGTCGTTATAGGAACAAGGGAATCTCGACATGAGACACAGGAGGTCCAGATGAAGATGAAGGCAGAGACGGGAGCGTGGCCCTGCCCAGCGCTGGGTCTCCAGTCTGAGAAAATTGCTTCCAGTTGTCACCCGCCACCTGGTTTGTGGCCACGCCCAGAGGCCTCTGCTGCTCCCAAAGAAAGCAGCACTGAGTGGCACAGGGGAGCCTCGAGGCGGCAGTGGCAACACCCTCAGCTCCGCTCAGCACCCTCAGCCCAATTCAGCACCCTCAGCCCCGCTCAGCACCCTCAGCCCTGCTCAGCACCTGCCACCCACACCTGGGCAGCCCTGGACAGGCCCCTGTGTGGTGACCTTGGCAGCAGCCCTGCAGGGCACTGAACCCTGCCTGCCCCTTCTACAGCCCAGTACACGGCCAGCTGGGAGTGCCACCAGTGTCTCTGACTCTGACATAAAAATGTCAGTGCTGGCCGGGCACAGTGGCTCACATCTGTAATCCCAGCACTTTGGGAAAGGCCGAGGCAGGTGGATCACCTGAGGTCGGGAGTTTGAGACCAGCCTGACCAACATAGAGAAACCCCGTCTCTACTAAAAATACAAAATTAGCCAACCGTAGTGGCACATGCCTGTAGTCCCAGCTACTTGGGAGGCTGAGGCAGGAGAATTGCTTAAACCCGGGAAGCAGAGGTTGTGGTGAGCCGAGATCGCGCCCACTGCACTCCAGTCTGGGCAACAAGAGTGAAACGCCGTCTCAAAAAAAAAAAAAAAAAAAAAAAAAAGTCAGTGCTAAAATGAAAACATGACTGCTTGAAATCCAGGGTAACCGCCGGGCGCGGTGGCTCAAGCCTGTAATCCCAGCACTTTGGGAGGCCGAGACGGGCGGATCACAAGGTCAGGAGATCGAGACCATCCTGGCTAACACGGTGAAACCCCGTCTCTACTAAAAAATACAAAAAACTAGCCGGGCGACGAGGCGGGCGCCTGTAGTCCCAACTACTCGGGAGGCTGAGACAGGAGAATGGCGTGAACCCGGGAGGCGGAGCTTGCAGTGAGCTGAGAGCCGGCCACTGCACTCCAGCCTTGGTGGCAGAGCAAGACTCCGTCTCAAAAAAAAAAAAAAAAAAAAAAAAAAAAGAAATCCAGGGTAACCAGGGGTAGGTGAGCCTTGCTTCCTTTACTCCACAGTGGAAGCTAAAGTGCCCACCTGAAGGTGCACAGCCAGGTAGGGGTCTGGGGTCCAGGTGGGTCAGGACGGGGCCTGCAGGGCAGGCAGCTCGTTACTTCCCCCTTCTGACAAAGGCCTCAAACCAGAGGTCAAGCACCAGGTGCGTGTGCTCCACCCTCACCTCAGCTGGAAAGCTGGGTAGGACAGAGGTGTCTGTGTCTGGGCAGACTGTCCCCAGTCATGGGGCCGCAGACACTCGGAGCTTCCTTCAGGAGCTCAGCAGAGGCTGCCTTGGCCAGGAGTAGACAAGGGACAGGGGTTGCCATTCCTGGAAGAAAAGGAGAAGCGGGTCTCCTTATGGCATGGAGGGGCGGGGGCCTCACACCAGGCAGCCTTGAGGGACAAAACAGGTGTGTGGATGACGTGGGGCCTCCAAGTCCAGGCACAGGCACACGTAAACGCCTCCTCTATCCATGGGGCACTCTGCCAAATGGAAGCTCAAGCAGCCCTGCTCCTCCTCTTTTTTTTTTTGAGAGGGAGTCTCGCTCTGTCACCCAGGTTGGAATGAAGTGGCGTGATCTCGGCTCACGGCAACCTCTACCTCCCGGGTTCAAGTGATTCTCCTGCCTCAGTCTCCCAAGTAGCTGGAATTACAGGTGCGCATCACCACGCCCGACCAATTTTTGTATTTTTTAGCAGAGATGGGGGTTTCACCGTGTTGACCAGGCTAGTCTCAAACTCCTGACCTCAGTTGATTCACCTGCCTTGGCCTCCGAAAGTGCCGGGATTACAGGTGTGAGTCACCGCGCCCAGTCCCTGCTTCTCCTCTTTGACTTGCTGCCTAAGGCAGTTCCGGTGAAGTCCCTTCAACCTGTAGACACGCCACTGCATCCCCAGAAGAGGGAAGGGTGGGAAGAAGGGCTGAGCCAAGGAAAGTTCCAGCAACACTTCCAGGCCCCCAAGCAGGACAGGGGAAGAGGCTGACAATGGCCCTGAACTCCCAGCCTCCATTTTGGCCAGGGGCAGGGGACTGACCCAGCAGGCTCCTTGTGCAGCCCACAGCGCCCCCTCCACTGCAGGCAGGAAGCTCAGCAGCGCTGGGAAACGGCAGCAAACGCAGCAGCGAACCCAGCCCAGCTGGCAGGAGCAGAGGGAAGCCTCAGGAGCAAGGCCAGAAAGAAAACCAGGTGCCTTCCTCCCTGGGGACTAGAGCAGGCGGGGGAGTGCCCTGCTCCCTGTCAGGGGCTCCCAGCTCACCCAGGCCTGCACTTCCTGTCCCAGCTTCAGCTGACCACCTAATCTTGGGGGTCAGTAAGAGCTGGGCCAGGCGGGTGCCCTACTGCCCTTCTTGGCTGCATGACACCAGCCAGCCCGCTGGTCACAGGGGCCGAGTTCCCTCTACCTAACCCTCCTCTCCAAATGTCCCCAAACAATCCACCCACAGTGGCCCCTACACGGCCCGGACATGCCCATGACTGGCAGTACCTGCTCAGCTGGAAAGCCATGGTGGCTAGGACATCCCAGGATCAGATGCAGAGAAAGGCGAGGGAGCGGGAAGCATCACAGAGTCCCTGCCTGACCCAGGACTGTCCCAGCTCCCTGCCACAACCGGGCTTGGTGGGGAGCACCCCCCACCCCCAGCTTCCTGAGCTGCCCAATCTGGCCAGGAAGAGGCTGCCTCGCCAATCCAGAGCGTCTACCAGAAACCAGTCGTCATAGAAACCTTGCTTTATAAATAATTACAGAAGAAGTAATTCTGTGAGCTCTTCCGGCTGCCGTGCCAGGAGATCAGGAAAGCAGGGGGCTGCCGTTGAGCAGCCTCAGGAAAGCGGCTGTGAGGCTCTGCCTTCTCTGATAGGGCACACAGCCCCTTAGTCTTTCTCCAGGGTCTCAGCCAAAGCCAGGCCTGGCCCTGTTGCCGCCTTCTAGAGCTCCCTGAAATGTACACAGGGGAGGAAGGTCACAGGCCAACAAGGACTCCAACAGGTCCAAGCCTGCATCCTGCTGATGGAGCTGGCAACTAAAGCCTGTCCCAAGGGCCAGCTCTCTGGCTGAAGCAAAGTGGACAGGTGGTCCAGCCTCCCCGCTCCTCAGGCCACACCCCTGTCCTTCCCCTGTCCCCCTCTTCCTCCCCCCAACCCCCGCTTCAGAGGGTGCCATGCCTGTCTTGGGGCTCAGCAACTCCACTACCCTTCCTCTACTCCCGCAGGCTCTCAGGCTGCCAGCTGCTACCTGTGGGCCCTGTGCCCACAAACCTGTACTCTCTTCACTCTGCCTGCCCTTCTACTGGGTGTCAGAAAGAAAGAGGCCAAAGAATCACGTGGCCAGGGTGCAGGCTACAGGAGGCCCAGTGCAGGAGGCAGGAGGTGTTATCACCACTACCTCCCACAATGCTGCCCCCACCAGGGCTGCTTTCCCAGGAATCCTGTGACCAGCAAGGGAAATGGAAAAGTCCCCGGCCAGAGCGCAGGCCGCACAGTGGACTCAACCAAGCTGGACCCACGGGCCTCTCAGGGTGGGTCAGCCAGAGTGCAGGCTGCACAGCCGACTCAACCAAGCTGGACCCACGGGCCTCTCAGGGTGGGTCACCCTGGCCTGGCGTCCGGCCTCTGGGCAAGTTTCACATGTTTAGTTGTGAAAGAGAAAGTTGGGGCAAAGAGACCTGATTAGGCAGACAGCCCCTCCCGCGGGAACAGAGGGCCCTTATCAAACTTCCACATTCTATCTAACCAGCCAGCAGGCAGTGCTGGAGGGCTTCTGAGCCTGGGAAGTCACTCTGGTAAAAGTTAAATAGGTAAATTATTACTAAAAGGAGGCTGGGTGCGGTGGCTCAGGCCTATAATCCCTGCACTTTGGGAGGCTGAGGCAGGCGGATCACGAGGTCAGGAGATCGAGACCATCCTGGCTAACACGGTGAAACCCCGTCTCTACTAAAAATACAAAAAATTAGCCAGGCGTGGTGGCGGGCACCTGTAGTCCCAGCTACTTGGGAGACTGAGGCAAGAGAATGGCGTGAACCCGGGAGGCGGAGCTTGCAGTGAGCCGAGATCACACCACTGCACTCCAGCCTGGGCAACAGCGAGACTCCGTCTCAAAAAAAAAAAAAAAAAAAGAATTATTACTAAAAGAATGAGTCCTTTCACCTATGTGCAAAAAGAAAAAGACATTTTCAGCTTACAAACCCCATGCACACTGGTTCCCACAGGGAGGCTGGTGCTGCCCCCACCCAGGGATGTTTAATGTCTAGAAGCTGGAAGAGGAGGGGATTCCAAAGGGATCCCACTGACCCAAAATGTCTCGCTGGAGGGGAAGTCAGGGGGCTGAGCCTGGCCCAAGCCTGGCAGCTAACCCTGGCTGAAAATATTCCCTGAGCCCTCCCCACCCAGGCAGCCTGCCCAGGCCCAGGCCCAGGCCCAGGCCATCAGCCTCCTCAGCCTCCTGGCTGCCCATCTAGGCCCATTATCCTGAGTAGCCGACATCCCAGGGCCAGGGGTCTGGAAGCCACAGCACCTCCCACCCTGGCACACAGGACAGGTCCTCCCAGACACACTTCCCTCCCCTGACCCCAAATAGCCCATTGTTCCTTTCAGCTCCCAACTCACTGCTTGGCCTTCTCCCTAAAACAGGCCCTGTTGACTTCCTTTCTGAGGACGTTTAGCGACAAGCCTCTCCAAACCAGGAGCATCGTCTCCCCACGTCTCCCGTCAGCTCCCTCCAGAAGCTGCAGCCAAATGGAACTCAAGGAATGAGCCTGGGCCCCAATACTGTGCCCTTTGGACTTGGCCTCATCCCTCCAGGCGGGCATTGCTGCCTCCCTAAGCAACCCTTCCAACTGGTCCAAGCCCAGGTGTGCTAGGCCCACCACCCACCCCAAATCAGTGAGGACCTACCAGGCTTCCATAGCAACACAGGTGGCTATGGGAGGACGGTCCCACAAAGAGGAAGGACTTGTCAGATAGCTTAGTCTTATGAGTACATAATCTCAAAGTTAAACAACTCAAGGTGCTATTTCCCATCTACTAAATTAAAAAACATTTTAATTGACAAAACGAGATGTCTAGAAATGTTCCTGGCAGCATTATTCACAACCACCCAAGGATGGAAACAGCCCGGTGTCCACCATGGATGGGTACGTAAACAAAATGTGATAAATCCACACAATGAGATATTATGTGACCATAACAAATGAAGACCTACAGATCCACAGTAATGCACGGACCAGCCTTGAAACCACACTGGGTGAAAGAAGTCAATCGCAAAAGGTCACGTGCCGTCTGATTCTGTGTATATATTAAACGTCCACAACAGGCAGATCTACAGAAACAGAAAGTCGGCTGGTGGGGGCAGGGGTTGGAGGAGGGGAAATGGGAGTGACTGCTAATGCATGCAGGTTAATTCCGGGGGTGATGAAAATGTTCTGGAATTAAATTGTGCTGGTGGCTGCATAACCCTGTGAATCCACTAAAGTTCATGCAGAATTGTACAATCAAAAAGGGTGGACTTCATTAAGTTACAGCTCAGGAAAGCTGTTATAAACTACAAACAAGACAGGGTGGGGTAGCTCATGCCTGTAATCGCAGCATGTTGGGAGGCCGAGGCAGGTAGATCACCTGAGGTCAGGAGTTTGACACCAGCCTGGCCAACATAGTGAAACCCCACCGCTACTAAAAAAAAAAAAAGTTAACCGGGCATGGTGGTGTGCTCCTGCAATCCCAGCTATCAGGCAAGATAAGGCAGGAGAATGACCTGAACCCAGGAGGCGGAGGTTGCAGTGAGCCAAGTCACTTCATTCCAGCCCGGGCAACAGAGCAGGACTCTGTCAAAAAAAAAAAACAACAACAAAAACAAACAAAAAAACTACAAACAACCGGATGCCAGAAGCTGTGGCCCCTCCCTCCACCAGCACTGGCCATGTGGGTGACGCATGGCAGGAGCGCTGGTAACACTTTGCCCCAGAAACGCACTCCCAAAATCTAGTCTAAAGAAAAACACATACAGCTTGGCAGAGACCTGCAGCCGTGGCATCTCGAAACCCAAACCAAGTAGAACTGGTTCAGTAGGCTGCGAGCATCCCTAAAAACATGCTTGAGGTTGTGTTTGGTTTCCACTTTTCCGGGGAAATGACCCACAGTTTTCTGCAGCTTTCGAAGGCATCTGGAAGCTAAAAAGTCAAGAGGTAGGCTGGGCACGGTGGCTCATGCCTGTAATCCCAGCACTTTGGGAGGCCAAGGCAGGCAGATCACCTGAGGTCAGGAGTTCGAGACCAGCCTGGCCAACATAGCAAAACTCCGTCTCTACTAAAACTACCAAAATTAGCTGGACATGGTGGTGGCCACCTGTAATGCCAGCTACTTGGGAGGCTAAGGCAAGAGAATCGCTTGAACCCAGGAGGCAGAGGTTGCAGTGAGCTGAGATTCTGCCATTGCACTCCAGCCTGTGTGACAAAGTGAAACTCTATCTCAAAAAAAAAGAAAAAAAAAAAAAAAATCAAGAGATGGCAGCACTTCTTCCCCCAACCCTCCCACACCTGCCCAGGCAGCCGAGCATATAGAAAGAAGGTAGGAAATGGGACAGGCGCCTAGAACTAAAAGCACACTGAGCCCAGCTCATCAGAGGGCACTCAGAAGAGAGAATTCAAGGAGAACTCTGCATCGACGCGCCCTAGAATGGGAGGCCACATCCCTCTCCCCAACCGAAACTCACCACCTCATGCTGGAGGGTCAGAAACTTACATCCAGGCTCCAGAAAGATCTCTCAGAGTTCAATGTGAAAAAAGCAAATGATCTTTGGCTAAGCGCGGTCATGCACGCCTGTAATCGCAGCACTTTGGGAGGCTGAGGTGGGCAGATCACTAGAGCTCAGGAGTTCGAGACCCGTCTAGGCAACATGGTGAAACCCCATCTCTACCAAAAATCCAAAAAATGAGCCGAGCATAATGGTGTGTAGCCGTGGGACCAACTACTCAGTGGGCTGAGGTGGTAGGATCACTTGAGCCGGGAGGACAAGGCTGCAGCAAGCCAAGACTGCACCACCGAATTCCAGCCTGGATGACAGAGCGAGACCTTGTCTCAAAAAAGGCCAGATGCAGTGACTCACACCTGTCATCCCACCACTTTGGGAGGCTGAGGCAGGAGGATCGCTTGAGCCCAGGAGTTCCAGGCCAGCCTGGGCAACAAGAGGAGACTCCATCTCTACAAAAAAAGAAAGAAAAGATGTTCAACATCATTAGACATTAGGAAAATACAAATTAAAATCACAGTAAGATACCACTACACACCTATCAGAATGGGTGAAATTAGAGGCCTGCACCAAGTGTTGGCGAGGGCGGGGAGGAACTGAAACTCTCCTCTACAGCAGCTGGAAACACAAAACGGCACAACTACTTTGGGAACAGTTCGGCAGTTTCTTAAATAGTTAAACATACACCTACCATAAATACAGCCACTGTACTCCTAGTATTTATTTCTACTCATATTTACCAATAAAAGCATATGTCCCTATAAAGACTTGTAGATGAATATTCATAGTGGTTTTCCATGTAACAGCCCAAAACTGGAAACAATGCAAATGTTCATCACCGGATGAACACATTGTGGTCTTTCCATACAATGCAGCACAATAGAAAAGAATGAACAGGTGGTGGCTCATGCCTGTAATCTCAGCACTTTGGGAGGCTGAGGTGGGCGGATCACGAGGTCAGGAGTTTGAGACCAGCCTGGCCAACATGATGGAACCCTGTCTCTACTAAAAATACAAAACATTAGCTGGGTGTAGCCGGGCATGGCCAGGTTCAGTGGCTCACACCTGTAATCCCAGCGCTTTGGGAGGCTGAGGCAGGTGGATCACCTGAGGTTGGGCATTCAAGGCCAGCCTGACCAACATGGAGAAGCCCCATCTCTACTAAAAATATAAAATTAGCTGGGCATGGTGGTGCATGCCTGTAATACCAGCTACTCAAGAGGCTGAGGCAGGAGAATCCCTTGAACCTGGGAGGCGGAGGTTGCAGTGAGCCGAGATCGTGCCATTGCACTGCAGCCTGGGTGCACAGCGAGAGACTCTGTCTCAAAATAAAATAAAATAAAAAATAAAATAAATAAAATAAAATAAAATAAAATAAATAAAATAAAATAAAATAAAATAAAAAATAAAATAAAATAAAATAATAAATAAAATAAAATAAATAAAATAAAATAAAATAAAATAAAGCCCAGCGTTTGGCCAAGCACCGTGGCTCACGCCTGTAATCCCAGCACTTTAGGAGACCGAAGCGTGCAGATCACGAGGTCAAAAGATTAAGACTAGCATGGCCAACATGGTGAAATCCCATCTCTACTAAAAACACAAAACTGAGCGGGGCGTGGTGGCGCTCGCCTGTAGTCCCAGCTACTCTGCAGGCCAAGGCAGGAGAATCACTTGAACCCGGGAGGCGGAGGTTACAGTGAGCCAAGATCACACCACTGCACTCCAGCCTGGGGACAGAGCGAGACCCCGTCTAAAAAAAAAAAAAAAAGAAAGAAAGGAATGAATGACTGATACACGCAACTCTGTGGATGAATCTCCAAGTAATCATGCTAAGCTAGGGAGGCTAGACAAAAACAGAACATACTGTGCAAGTCCATGTTTATAAACTTCGAGGCAACACAAACTATAGTGACAGAAAGCAGATCAGAGATTGCCTGGCGGCAGGGAGGGACCAGAGAAGCAGAGGGCCTCAGCAGGGTGACAGGCCTGTTCATGGTCTCGATTGCGGTGAAGTCTTCACCGGCTCACACAGGAATACCTCAGAGACATTACAGGTTTGGTTCCAGATCACCGCAACAAAGCGTACGTCGCACTTTATAATAAGTCACGATTTTTTTGGTTTCCCAGTGCACGTAAAAGTGACGCTGTAGTCTATTAAGTGTATAATAGCAATATGCCTAAAGAAAAAAGTATATACCTTCATTTAAAAATACTTTATTGCTAAAAAATGCTAACAATCATCTGAGCCTTCAGTATGGTATTTTTTTTTTTGCTGGCAGACGGTCTTGCCTCAATGTCGATGGCTGCAGACTGATTAATATGTTTTTTTTGTTTTTTTTTTTTTGAGACAGAGTCTTGCTCTATTGCCCAGGCTGGAGTGCAGTGGCACGATCTTGGCTCACTGCAACCTCTGCCTCCCGGGTTCAAGTGGTTCTCCTGCCTCAGCCTCCCAAGTAGCTGGGATTACAGGCATATGTCACCATGCCTCACTATGTTGGCCAGGCTGGTCTTGAACTCCTGACCTCTGGTGATCTGCCCACCTCAGCCTCCCAAAGTGCTGGGATTACCACCCGGTCTGCAGACTGATTAGGATGGCGAATGCTGAAGGCTGGGATGGCTGTGGCGGTTTCTTAAAATAAGACAACAATGACATTGACCACATCAATTGACTTCTTTTCACAAAATATTTCTCTGGGCCGGGCACGGTGGCTCATGTCTATAATCCCAGCACTTTGGAAGCCCGAGGTGGGAGAATCGCTTGTGCCCAGGAGTTCCCGACCAGCCTGGGCAATAAAAGGAGATCCTGTCTCTATAAATAGTAAAAATTTAAAAATTAGCTATTCATGGTGGCACGTGCCTGGGGTCCCAGCTACTTAACAGGCTAAGGGGTAGGAGGGTCCCTTGAGTTCAGGAGGCCAAAGCTGCAGTGAGCTGTGATGGTGCCACTGCACTCCAGCCTGAGTGACAGAGCAGGACCCTGTCTCAAATTAAAAAATAATGAAAAAAAAAGATTGTCCTGTAGCATGCAATGATGTTTGTCAGCATTTTACCCACAGTAGAACTTACTTTTTTTTTTTTTTTTTGAGACAGAGTCTTAGTCTGTCGGCCAGGCTGGAGTGCAGTGGCATGATCTTGGCTCAATGCAACCTCCACTTCCCAGGTTCAAGTGATTCCCCTGCCTCAGCCTCCCAAGTAGCTGGGACTACAGGTGTGCACCATCCCATTAGGCTAATTTTTTGTATTTTAGCAATCCCAAAGTGCTGGGATTACAGGTGTGAGCCACTACACCCAGTAGAACTTTCAAAAGCGGAGTCAGACCAGGCGCGGTGGCTCACGCCTGTAATCCCAGCACTTCGGGAGGCCAAAGTGGGTGGATCACTTAAGGTCAGGAGATTGAGACCATCCTGGTTAACACGGTGAAACCCCATCTCTACTAAAAATACAAAAAAATTAGCTGGGCCTGTTGGCAGGTGCCTGTAGCCTAGCTACTTGGGAGGCTGAGGCAGGAGAATCACGTGAACCCAGGAGGCGGAGCTTGCAGTAAGCCAAGATCACACCACTGCACTCCAGCCTGGGTGACAGAGCGAGACTCCATCTCAAAAAAAAAAAAAAAAAGGCCAGGCGCGGTGGCTCACGCCTGTAATCCCAGCACTCTGGGAGGCCAAGGCAGGCGGATCACGAGGTCAGGAGATCGAGACCATCCTGGCTAACATGGTGAAACCCCGTCTCCACTAAAAATACAAAAAATTAGCCAGGCGTGGTGGTGGGCGCCTGTAGTCCCAGCTACTTAGCAGACTGAGGTAGGAGAATGGCCTGAACCCGAGAGGCAGAGCTTGCAGTGAGCCGAGATCTCGCCACTGCACTCCAGCCGGGGTGACTGAGCGAGACTCCACCTCAAAAAAAAAAGTGGAGTCGTGGAGTCAGTCCTCTTAAAACCTATGTTATTTTATCAGCTAAGTTTATGGAATATTCTAAATCCTTTTGTTAAGGGATCTTTGGGGTGTCCCTTTTCTGGCCGGAAACCTCTGTGTCTGGTGGCACCTTTGCCCAAGTTTTGCTGGGGCCCACTGGGCTTGTTCCACCCACTCAGTCTGGCAGGCTGCGCTTGGTTCATCCTACCAGTCTGGGGCTTCCACGCCTGCCAAGGACAAGCCTAGTGTGGAGCAGCGAGCAGTGTGTGAGCGAGCGTGGGGTCTGGCCACTGCACAGTCAGACATGCCAGCTGCCGCTGCAGGGCAGGCAACTCCAGATGCTGGCACAGGTGCTGGTTCTCTGCAAGGCTGCACCTGGACCAAGCACATCGCAAGCAGCTTGCCCAGCTGGCACAGGGGAATGCAGTGGTGCCTGGAAGCTTGGTGATGCCAGGAACTGCAGGGCCCCAAAAAGGGAGTCACAACCCTGGCTCAGGGAGCACCCAGGTCTGGACTCCCCAAAGGGCGACAGCTCTTCTCTCCTTCCCTTCACTGGCAACATGGCAAGCAAGGGGCATGTTTCAGCCCTGTTTGTGTTACAGCTCTTTCAGCCTCGCCATGGCAGGTCCCGAGTTCTTGCCCTGTCACCAGGAAGAATGAGTACACAGCCAAATGGAGAGTGAGAAAGACAAAGAGAAGCTTTATTGAGTGAAGGACAGCTCAGAGGAGACCCGTAGTGGGCAGCTCCTTTCCACAGCCGGGTCATTCCAATGAGTGTTCAGCTCTCAGCAGAGAGGGTAGCTCCTCTCTGCAGCTGGTCGTCTTGTCATCTTTCTGTACTCTGCTCTAGTCTGGCTGAGTCCAGGGTTTTTATGGGCCTCAGAGTGGAGGAAGCATGTGCTGATTGGTCCATGGATGGGCCAGGGAAAAGCACCACAAGTTTCCCCTCTGGTCCTTGGGACTAGCTGGCCAACCCCCAAGCTTCAGGCCCTCCCCAACCAGACCCCTCCTACCCAGGAGCCTGTCTGCCTCCCACCGCTGTTCATGGCATCCAGGCTGTTTGTGCCAGTCTGTTCTCAGCCCCCATTCGGCCTCCCTCCCATGCTTGTCGGTGCCCAAAGTCCAAAGGGCGCCATCAGCAAGGTGGGTGCAGTGGCCACACCGCAGTCCAGGTCCCCGAAGTGAATTCCGCTCCCACTTCCCACCCTGGGCCCTGAAGCATAACCTAAGCTCTGCATCCCAGCCCCCACACTCCTTATGCAGGTGCAGCATCACCCCAGGCCCAGCTCCACCTTGGGGCTCCTCTCTGCCTGCACCTCCATGCCCAATCATGCTGCTTCCCCACCAGCAGGCAACTCAGCCTGGCCCCACTGTGGTGGCCCCCAGGGCAACGGGCTCTGGGAGACTCCCAGGGGCAGGCTCCGGGGACTGTCTGTCTCCTCTGCACACCCCTCCCCACTGTGACAGCAGGTGAGAGCTGTGACCCAGAGCCAGGGTCTGGAGTGGCAAGTCTCCAGGCCTGGGAGTGGGTCCCACTTGGCTACACAAGGATGGGGCCAGTACAGTCAGCTGCCCAGGGAATGTGGGGCACAGGGGACCCACTGCTGCCACTGCTGCTCCCACCGCTGCTCCTGCCACCACTGCTTGCACCACCCCACTGCAGCCGGCGTGAAGGCAGGGGTTGCTCCAGATGGCTCACCACTGCCATTATTTTCTTGTCATTTCAGCAGTGTTCACGGCATCTTCATCAAGACTAGATTCCATCTTAAGAAACCACTTTCTTTTTTTCTTTTTTCTTTCTTTTTTTTTTTTTTTTTTTTTTTTTTTTTTGCTCTGTTGCCCAGGCTGGAGTGCAATGGCACAATCTTGGCTCACTGCAACTTCTCCATTCCTGGGTTCAAGCGATTCTTGTGACTCAGCCTCCTGAGTAGCTGGGATTACACACACATATCACCACATCTAGCTGGTTTCTGTATTAGTAGAGAAGAGGTTTCACCATGTTGGCCAGGCTGGTCTCGAACTCCTGATCTCAGGTGGTCCACCCACCTTGACCTCCCCAAAGTGTTGGTATTACAGGCGTGAGCCACCACACCTGGCCTACAAATATTCTTAATGGCATCTAGAATAGTGAATGCTTTCCAGGAAGTTTTCAATTTACATTGCCCAGATCAGAAGAATTGCTATCTAAGGCAGCTAGAGCCCTACAAAATGCAGTTTTTTTTGTTGTTTTTTTTTTTTTTAGAGAATGAGTCTTGCTCGTCGCACAGGCTGGAGTACAATGGTGCAATGCTCACTGCAACCTCCATCTCCTGAGTTCAAGTAATTCTCCTGCCTCAGCCTCCCCAGTAGCTGGGACTACAGGCACATGTTGCCACATCCAGCTAATTTCTCTTTTTTTTTTTTTTTTTTTTTTGAGACGGAGTCTCGCTCTGTCGCCCAGGCTGGAGTGCAGTGGCCGGATATCAGCTCACTCCAAGCTCCGCCTCCCGGGTGTACGCCATTCTCCTGCCTCAGTCTCCCGAGTAGCTGGGACTACAGGCGCCCGCCACCTCACCCGGCTAGTTTTTTGTATTTTTTAACAGAGACGGGGTTTCACCGTGTTAGCCAGGATGGTCTCAATCTCCTGACCTCGTGATCCACCCGTCTCGGCCTCCCAAAGTGCTGGGATTACAGGCTTGAGCCACCGCTCCCGGCCTTTTTTTTTTTTTTTTTTTTTGAAATGGAGTCTCGCTCTGTTGCCCAGGCTGGAGTGCAGTGGCATGACCTCGGCTCACTGCAAGCTCCGCCTTCCGGGTTCATGCCATTCTCCTGCCTCAGCCTCCCAAGTAGCTGGGACTACAGGCGCCCACCACCGCACCCAGTAATTTTTTGGACTTTTTGTAGAGACAGGGTTTCAACGTGTTGCCCAGGCTAGTCTCAAACTCCCGAGCAAAGGCAATCCGCCTGCCTCAGCCTCCCAAAGTGTTAGGATTACAGGTGTGAGCCACCACATCCGGCCCAAAATGCATTTCTTAAACAATAAGAGTTGAAAGTCAAGATTACTCCTTGATCCATGTTGCAAAATGGATGTTGAGTTAATAGGTGCTATTATCCACTTTGGTTTGGATATGAGGATCCCTAACCTCATGTTGAAATTCGATCCCAATGTTGGAGGCAGGACCTAATGAGAAGTGTTTGGGTCACAGGATGAATCCCTCTGGAAGGGCTTGGTGCCATCCTCATGGTGATGAGTGAGTTCTCGCTTTACTAGCCTCTGGGAGAACTAATAGTTAAAAGGAGCCTGGCACCTCCCTTCTCTCTCACTTGTCTGGCCATGTGATCTGCACACATCAGCTTCCCTTCCCCTTCTGCAGCCTGAGTCCCTCAGCAGAAGAAGATGCTGGTGCCATGCTTCCTGTACAGCTTATAGAACCATGAGCCAAATAAAGCTCTTTCCTTCATAAATTAACCCAGCTTTGGGCATTCCTTTATAGCCACATGAATGGACTAAAGACGGCAGGCACAAAAACAAAATTAATCTCCTTGTGCATCTCCACCAGAGCTCTTGGGTTACCAGGTCTATTGTCAATGCACAGTATTATTATTATTATTATTATTATTATTATTATTATTATTTTGAGATGGAGTCTCATTCTGTCACCTGGCCTGGAGTGCAGTGGTGCAATCTCAGCTCACTGCAACCTCCACCTCCCTGGTTCATGTGAGTCTCCTGCCTCAGTCTCCCAAGTAGCTGGGATTACAGGCATGCACCACCATGCCCGGCTAATTTTTGTATTTTTTTTTAGTAAAGATGGGGTTTTACCATGTTGGCCAGGCTGGTCTTGAGCTCCTGACCTCAGGTAATCCAGCCACTTTGGCCTCCCACAGTGCTGGGATTACAGGCATGAGCCACCACGCACAGCCAATGATCAGAATTATTTTGATTTTTTTTTTTTTTTTTTTTACACAGAGTGTCACTCTGTTGCCCAGGCTGGAGTGCAGTGGTGCGATCTCAGCTCACTGCAACCTCTGCCACCCAGATTCAAGCAATTCTCCTGCCTCAGCCTCCTGAGTACCTGGGATTACAGGCGCCTGCCACCAGCACCTGGCTAATTTTTGTATTTTTAGTTAGAGACGGGGTTTCACCATCTTGGCCAGGCTGGTCTTGAACTCCTGACCTTGTGATCCACTTGCCTCGGCCTCCCAAAGTGCTGGGATTACAGGCATGAGCCACTGCACCTGGCCTGATCAGTATTATTTTGAAAGAAATATTTTTTCCTGAGCAGTAGGTCTCAACAGTAGGCTTAAAAAAAAACTATGTTATAAACAGAAAACTATGTTATAAACAGATGTGCTGACATCCAGGATTTGTTGTTCCATTTATAGAACACAGGCAGAGTAAATTCAGCATAATTTATAAGGACCCTAGGATTTTCAGAATAGTAAATGAGCATTGGCTTCAACTGAAAGTCACCAGCTGTATAAGCCTCTAACAAGAGAGCCAGCCTGTCCCCCAATTTTTTTTTTTTTTTTTTTTTTTTTTTGAAACAGAATCTCACTCACTCTGTCATCCAGGCTGGAGTGCTGTGGTGGGCGTGATCTCAGCTCACTGCAACCTCTACTTCACAGGCACAAGCGATTCTCCTGCCTCAGTCTCCTGAGTAGCTAGCACTACAGGCACATGCCACCACACTCAGCTAATTTTTATATTGTTGGTAGAGACAGGGTTTTGCCATGTTGGCCAGGCTGGTCTCGAACTCCTGACCTCAGGTGATCTGCCTGCCTCAGCCTCCCAAAGTGCTGGGATTACAGCGTAGTCACCAGACCTGGCCTGTCCTTCGAAGCCAGGCATTGATTTTTCCTCCCTAGCCATGAAAGTCCTAGATGTTATCTTCTTTCAACAGAAAGCTGTTTCGCCCACACTGAAAACCTAGGCAGGGCACAGTGGCTCACGCCTGTAATCTCAGCATTTTGGGAGGCTGAGGCAGGTAGATCATTTGAGGTCAGGAGTTCAAGACCAGCCTGGCCAACATAGTGAAATCCTATCTCTACTAAAAATGAAAAAATTAGCCAGGCATGGTAACGTGTACCTGCAGACCCAGCTACTCAGGAGTCTGCGGCAGGAGAATCGCTTGAACCTGAGAGGTGGAGGTAGCAATGAGCCAAGGCTCCGCCACTGTACCCCAGCCTGGGCAACAGAGCAAAACTCTGTCTCCAAAAAAAAAAAAAAGAAAAGAAAACCTATTGTGTAGCCACTCTCATCAGTGATCTCAGCCAGATCGGGATAATCTGCTGCAGCTTCTCCATCAGCACCTGCTGCTCTACCTTGTACTTTTATGTTATGGAGGTGGCTTCTTCCCTTCAACCTCATGAACCAATCTGTTAGTTTCATGCTTTTCCTCTGCAGCTTCCTCACCTCTCCCAGCCTTCATAGAACTGAAGAGAGTTAGGGCCTTGCTCTGGATTAGGCTTTGGCTTAAGGGAATGTTGTGGCTGATTTGATCTTCTCTCCAGACCACTAAAATTCTTCTTCTCTGTTATCAGCAGGAAGGCTGTTTTGCTTTCTTATTATTCATGTATTCACTGGAATAGCACTTGGAATTTCCTTCAAAGGACTTTTCCTTTACATTCACAACTTGGCTAACTGTTTGGCACACAAGGCCTAACTTTCAGCCTATCTCAGCTTTCAACATGCCTTCCTAAGTTTAATCATGTCCAGCTTTTGGCTTTTTTTTGTGAGAGTCTCACTCTGTCGCCTAGGCTGGAGCGCAGTGGCACGATCTTGGCTCACTGCAACCTCCCGCTCTGGGTTCAAGAGGTTCTTCTGCCTCATCGTCTGAGTAGCTGAGACTACAGGCATGTGTTACCACATCTGGCTAATTTTTTGTATTTTTAGTAGAGATGGGGTTTCACTATGTTGGCCAGGCTGGTCTCGAACTCCTGGCCTCAAGTTGTGCGACTGCCTCAGCCTCCCAAAGTGCTGGAATTATAGGCATGAGCCACCTAGGTCCTAGCCTCAGGTTTTTGGCTTAAAGTGAGAGATGTGTGACTCTCTCCTTCACTGGAACACTTAGAGGTAGGGTATTAATTGGCCTAATTTCAAAATTGTTGTGTCTCAGGGAATCAGGGAGCCCAAGAAAAGGGAGAGAGATGGGGAAACAGCCGGTCAGTGGGGCAGTCAGAACACACGCAATATTTATCAATTTCATTTGCTGTCTTACTCGGACGCGGTTCATGATGTCCCAAAACACCTACATTAGTTACACCAAAAACTACTGGTCATAGATCACTATAACAAAGATAATAATGAAAAAGTTTGAAATATTGCAAGAATTACCAAAATATGATATAGACACACTACATGAGCACAGGCTGGCCGAAAAAATGGTGCCAGTAGACTTCCTCAATGCAGGGTTGCCATAATTTTTTTTTTTTTGAGACAGAGCCTCGCTCTGTTGCCCAGGCTGGAGTGTAGTGGCATGATCCCAGTTCACTGCAACCTCTGCCTCCCAGGTTCAAGCGATTCTCCTGCCTCAGCCTCCGGAGTAGCTGTGACTACAGGCACATGCCACCGCGCCCAGCTAATTTTTTATATTTTTAGTAGAGATGGGGTTTTGCCATGTTGGCCAGGCTGGTCTCGAACTCCTGACCTCAGGTGATCCTCCTGCCTCGGCCTCCCAAAGTGCTGGGATTACAGGTGTGAGCCACCACGACTGCCCCAAACTTTCAATTTGTAAAAAATGCAGGACCTGGCTGGGTGCAGTGGCTCACGTCCATAATCCGAGCACTTTGAGAGGCCGAGGTGGCTGGATCACCTGAGGCCAGGAGTTTAAGACCAGCCTGACCAACATAGTGAAACCCCGTCTCTACTAAAAATACAAAAATTAGCTGGGCACGGTGGCGTGTGCCTGTAATCCCAGCTCTTTAGGAGGCTGAGGCAGGAGAATCGCTTGAATCCAGAAGGCAGAGGTTGCAGTGAGCCGAGATTGTACCATTGTACTCCAGCCTGGGCCACAAAAGCGAAACTCCATCTAAAAAAAAAAAAAAAAAAGGCCGGGCGCGGTGGCTCAAGCCTGTAATCCCAGCACTTTGGGAGGCCGAGACGGGTGGATCACGAGGTCAGGAGATCGAGACCATCCTGGCTAACACAGTGAAACCCCGTCTCTACTAAAAAATACAAAAAACTAGCCAGGCGAGGTGGTGGGCGCCTGTAGTCCCAGCTACTCAGGAGGCTGAGGCAGGAGAATGGCATAAACCCGGGAGGTGGAGCTTGGAGTGAGCTGAGAGCCGGCCACTGCACTCCAGCCCGGGCAACAGAGCGAGACTCCGTCTCAAAAAAAAAAAAAAAAAAAAAAAAATGCAGAACCTGCAAAGTGTAATGAAAAGGAAATCTCCCTGTGCCTAGGTCAAAACTGATCAAACTGCATAGTTTGCATATGTACAGTTATAGAAATTATTCCTGTAAAACTCTGTTTAAATAAGTATCTCTTCCACCTCCCACCTCTGACTTTTAGAGAATCAAATATCCATGGCAAATGCATTGGGCTTGTTTCTACTTGAGGTACCTACTCTGGGCAAGTTTCCTGGAATTCTGCCATTCTGCAAGGGAAGGTAGCAGCAAGTGCAATGAAGTCACCTGAGGACAGAGGCCTGGTCCCCATGCTGGCAGCTGCGCCCAGGTCCCTCAGCCGGAACAGAGGCGGGAGGCAGGTGGCCAAATGGCCATGGGAGCTCTAGTTAGGGAGTCATTAAGAGCCCTGCCCAACCAGGCACTGGTTAAAGCCCTCCCACAGGCCCATGGGGACTGAAGGCATGCCCCTCAATGGGCAGACCAGCAGGCCCTGAGTACTTCCAGAGTATGGGGCCAGTGCGTCATTACGGCCACCCTGAGTCTCACTCTCCAGATGTCAAGAAGGATGCCCTGAACACACTGGGCGTGGGGCCTATGGGGAGAAGGTGAGCTCTACCGTGCGGGGTCTAAGGACTCTGCCTTGCCCAACATCCTGGAGGTCAAGCACCAACACCCTGCCACGCACCACCTGCAGGCTGCACACTGGATGAGGGGCAGGTGGAAATGACAGAGGAGGTGAGGTCTGCACTCTATGGGGTCCCTGCCCCACCTGCCACACACCCCTAGGTCACTGCGCCTGGAGAGCCCCAGTGTCTTCACCTGTAAATGGAGGGTGAACGGCCAAGCTGAGAGTTCTCCATGGCTGGGACACCCTACACTATTCCACAGACTCCCCAGTCGAACCTAGGACAAGCCCCAGCATCAGTGAGCCCCTGCGTCTCGGCCAGTTGAAGGGAATAACCACGTCAAGAGTCAGAGGATAAAAACCAAGTTTGGCATCTGCTGCAAACGATGGCTTCCCTTGTTCATCCTGATCAGTTACATGGCTGAAGTTCCCACTTCACTGATATTAAGATTTCAGCTCTGGGCCAGGCGCAGTGGCTCATGGCTGTAATCCCAGCACTCTGGGAGGCCGAGGTGGGCGGATCACGAGGTCAGGAGATCAAGACCATCCTGGCTAACTCGGTGAAACCACATCTCTACTAAAAATACCAAAAAAAAAAATTAGCTGGGCGTGGTGGCGGGCGCCTGTAGTCCCAGCTACTCGGGAGGCTGAGGCAGGAGAATGGCGTGAACCCGGGAGGTGGAGCTTGCAGTGAGCGGAGATTGCGCCACTGCACTCCAGCCTGGGTAACAGAGCAAGGCTCCGTCTCAAAAAAAAAAGAGATTTCAGCTCTGAGAAAGGCATTGTTAAGATAACGGAGACAGGAAGACAGGCTGGGCGCGGTGGCTCACACCTGTAATCCCAGCACTTTAGGAGGCCGAGGCGGGCAGATCACGAGGTCAGGAGATCGAGACCATTCTGGCTAACACGGTGAAACCCCGTCTCTACTAAAAATACAAAAAATTAGCCGGGCGTGGTGGCGGGCGCCTGTAGTCCCAGCTACTCAGGAGGCTGAGGCAGGAGAATGGCGTAAACCTGGGAAGTGGAGCTTGCAGTGAGCTGAGATGCAACCACTGCACTCCAGCCTGGGCGACAGAGCGAGACTCCATCTCAAAAAAAAAAATAAATAATAAATAAAAAAACAAAAAAAATAAAAAATACATGTAAAGGCCAGGTGCGGTAGCTCACGCTTATAATCCTAGCACTTTGGGAGACTGAGGCGGGAAGATGACTTGAGTCCAATAGTTCGAGACCAGCCTGGGCAACATAGCGAGACTCCATCTCTATTTAAATAATAAAAAAAACACATTATGTAAAAACTTAGTAGGTACATGGAAACAATTAAACGCAAAATCAAGTAAAAATTCAGGCTGGATACGGGTGAATTAAGAATCTTACTAGAATATTAATAAGTGTCAGATAACATGGGTCAATTCAGCAGCTTCAGGCTGGTTGATGAGTGTCACCACTTCTAAGAGCCTGGCTTTTATAAGGCGCAAGACAAGGTGAGGTCTGCCTGTCATTAAAGGAAGCACGGAGTATCAATCATGCAGGATGTAGTGTCCTGAGACGCCAAAGAGTAGTATCAAAAGCAATTCCATTGTGAAAGCTGAGTTCCAAATACAAGCGACAGCTGAGTGAACACAGCAACAAAACAGCAAAGAAACACACAAACATCAAAGTCTGGCACTTATTGTAAACAATGGCCGGGCGCGGTGGCTCACGCCTGTAATCCCAGCACTTTGGGAGGCCGAGGCGGGCGGATCACGAGGTCAGAAGATTGAGACCATCCTGGCTAACACAGTAAAACTCCATCTCTACCAAAAAACACAAAAAAAAAACTAGCCGGGCGAGGTGGCGGGCGCCTGTAGTCCCAGCTACTCGGGAGGCTGAGGCAGGAGAATGGCGTAAACACGGGAGGCGGAGCTTGCAGTGAGCTGAGATCTGGCCACTGCACTCCAGCCTGGGCGACAGAGCGAGACTCCATCTCAAACAAACAAAAAAAAATACAAAAAATTAGCCAGGCGTGGTGGCAGGGGCCTGTAGTCCCAGGTACTCAGGAGACTGAGGCAGGTGAATGGTGTGAACCCAGGAGGCGGAGCTTGCAGTGAGCTGAGATCGTGTCACTGGACCACTGCACGACAGAGCAAGACTCTGTCTCAAAAAAAAAAAAAAAAAGGCCGGGCGCGGTGGCTCAAGCCTGTAATCCCAGCACTTTGGGAGGCCGAGACGGGCGGATCACGAGGTCAGGAGATCGAGACCATCCTGGCTAACACAGTGAAACCCCGTCTCTACTAAAAAAATACAAAAAACTAGCCGGGCGTGGTGGCGGGCGCCTGTAGTCCCAGCTACTTGGGAGGCTGAGGCAGGAGAATGGCGTGAACCCAGGAGGCGGAGCTTGCAGTGAGCTGAGATCCGGCCACTGCACTCCAGCCTGGGCGACAGAGCAAGACTCCGTCTCAAAAAAAAAAAAAAAAAAAAAAAAAAAAAAAAAAAAAGTCGGGCGCTGTGGCTCAAGCCTGTAATCCTAGCACTTTGGGAGGCCGAGATGGGTGGATCACGAGATCAGGAGATCGAGACCATCCTGGCTAACACAGTGAAACCCCGTCTCTACTAAAAATACAAAAAATTAGCCGGGCGTGGTGGCGGGCGCCTCTAGTCCCAGCTACTGGGAGGCTGAGGCAGGAGAATGGCGTGAACCCAGGAGGAGGAGCTTGCAGTGAGCCGAGATCGGGCCACTGCACTCCAGCCTGGGCGACTCAAAAAAAAAACAAAAAAAAACCAAAACAATGGCACCAGTTACAGGGCCAAATCATCCACTCACTACAATGCCACCACTGTACAAATTAATTCTGCCAGCAGCCCTGGGTGCCTGAGAGGTAGTGGCTCAAGGTGAGATTGGAACTAGCAGGAGATTGTCGGGAGGGGAGGGAGGGGCAGTGTCTATGACCAGCATGCCCTCTGCTGGTGGCCGAGGTGCTCCAGGACAGCGCCAGACTGGGGCAGAGGGTCCAGTCCCACAGTGATACAATTTATAGCAAAGCACACACACCACGGGCCTTCCCAGGTCCCAGCCAACAAGTCCCACAAAGGCAGGTACCCTTGGGACTTCTAACAGTCCCCGGCTCATGGGCGCACAGCCAGCAAGAGGAATGCTCTGGCCCTCCTAAATCAGGGACTTGGTTTCCTTTACTCACCCAAGGCTCAGAGAAGCTCCCAGCCTTACATGGCTCAGCTGCCAGCCCCTGACCCGCCACAGCTGAGCCTCTGGCCCTGAGGCCAAAGGGTTCAAGGCAGGGCACAGAGACATCTGGGCTGTCTGGCATGGCCCTGGCAAGGTCTCCTGTGTGGACCTACCCCAAGGAGGCCCAGACAGCAAGAGCCTGTCATGTGCCATGGGGCAGGGTAAAGTCACAGAATAACTTTGGTGGGAGGAAGAGGGAAGGAGGACAGAAAGGCTGGGGAGGGCAGGGGCTGGTGTTCAGCAAGGAGAGGGGAAACAAATGTGGACAGGCGCACAGCATGGCCTGCCCCTGAGAAGTAATGTCCCTAGAGTCCTAGTTTTATTATTGCTCAAGGGCTTTTTTTTTTTTTGAGACGGAGTCTCGCTCTGTTGCCCAGGCTGGAGCGCAGTGGCGCGATCTCGGCTCACTGCAAGCTCCGCCTCCCGGGTTCACACCATTCTCCTGCCTCAGCCTCCCAAGTAGCTGGGACTATAGGCACCCACCACCACGCCCGGCTAATTTTTTGTACTTTTAGTAGAGATGGGGTTTCACCGTGTTATCCAGGATGGTCTCCATCTCCTGACCTCAAGATTCACCCGCTTCGGCCTCCCAAAGTGCTGGGATTACAGGCGTCCAGCTTGCTCAAGGGCTATCTTTTTCTGTCCTCAGTGTCAGAGATAAATGACCCTCAGGTATAAGAGTTCAAAGAAAGGGTACAATGGCTGTCTTCAGCCTCCACTTGCCAGCTGTGACCGCAAGCAAGTAACTCCACCTCTAACGCCTGCTCCCCAGCCTATAAAGAGGTGTGTCCACACATGCAAAAGGAGCTGGACCCCTACTGCACATCACATAACAATTAACTCAAGATAGGTCAAACACCTAAATGGTAAGAGCCAAAGCTATAAAACTTTTTCTTTTTTTTTTTTTTTTTTTTGAGACAGGGTCTCACTCTGTTGCCCAGGCCGCAGTGCAGTGCTCTGGTCTCTAACTCACTTCACTGCAGCCTTGACTTCCCGGGCTCAAGCAATCCTCTCACCTCAGCCTCCCAAGTAGCTCGTACTACAGGCATGCACCACCACACCTGGCTAACTTTTTTAATTTGTGGAGATGGGGTCTTCCTATGTTGCCCAGGCTGGTCTTGAACTTCTGAGCTCAAGTAGTCTTCCCACCTCAACCTCCCAAAGTGCTGGGATTACAGATGTGAGCCACAGCATCCATCCTATTTTAAAGAAAATAGGCCAGGCGTGGTGGCCTGTAATCCCAGCAATTTGAGAGGCTGAGGTGGGCATATCACTTGAGGTCAGGAGTTTGAGACCAGCCTGGCCGACATGGTGAAACCCCGTCTCTACTAAAAATAGAAAAATTAGCCAGGTGTGGTGGTGCATGCCTGTAGTCCCAGCTACTCAGGAGGCTGAGGCAGGAGAATCGCTTGAACCCAGGAGGCGAGGATTGCAGTGAGCTGAGATCACATCACTTTACTCCAGCCTGGGCAACAGAGCAAGACTCCATCTCACCAAAAAAAAAAAAAAAAAAAATACAGTATATCTTTGTCACTTGCATTTGGCAATGGCTTCTTAGACATGACAACAAAAGCACAAGGAACCAAAAAGAAAAAGAAATTGGACTTTACCACATTAAAGACTTTTGTTCTTCAAAAGAAACCATCAAAAGTAAAAAGACAGCCAGACACGGTGGCTCATGCCTATAATCCCAGCACTTTGAGAGGCTGAGGTAGGTGGATTACTTGAGGTCAGGGGTTTGAGACCAGCCTGGCCAATGTGGTGAAACCCTGTCTCTGCTGGAAAAAAAAAATACAAAAATCAGCCAGGTGTGGTGGTGTGCACCTGTAGTCCTAGCTCCTTGGGAAGTTGAGGCAGGGAAATCACTTGAACCCAGGAGGCCGAGGTTGCAGTGAGCTGAGATCATGCCACTGCACTCTAGCCTGGGCGACACAGCGAAGAAAAAGTAAAAAGACAACCCAGTGAGTGGAAAAAATATTTGCAAATCACATCTGAAATAGTCAAACAATCATGAAAAAGAACAAAGCTGGAAGATTCACACTTTCTGATTTCAAAACTTACCACAAAGCTACAATAATCAAAACAGTATGGCATTAGCATAAAGACAGCCATAAGAATCAATAGAACAGAGAGCCCAGAAATAAACTCAAATGATTAAATATATGGTCAAATTATCTATATGACAAGGGTATAAAGACCTTTCGGCCAGGTGTGGTGACTCACACCTGTAATCCCAGCATGGTGGGAGGCCGAGGTGGGAGGATCACAAGGTCAGGAGTTCAAGACCAGTCCGACCAATGTGGTGAAACCCCATCTCTACCAAAAATACAAAAATTAGCCAGGCATGGTGGCACGTGCCTGTAATCCCAGCTACTCAGGAGGCTGAGGCTTGAACCCAGGAGGTGGAGGTTGCAGTGAGCTGAGATCGTGCCACTGCACTCCAGCCTGGGCAACAGAGTGAGACCGTCTCAAAAAAAAAAAAAAAAGACCTTTCAATGGGGGGAAAGACAATCTTTTCAACAAATGGTGCTAGGGAACTGGATATTCACATGCAAAAGAATGAGTTGCACCTTTACCTAACAGCATATACAAAAAAAAAAAAAAAAAAAAAAAAAAACAACCTCAAAATGTATCATAAGCCTAAAAGTAAAATCTAAAACTATAAAACTCTTAGAAGAAAACATAAGGCTAAAGCTTTACAACACTGGATTTGGCAATGATTTCTTGGCTATGACATCAAAGGCACAAGGAACAAAAGAAAACAGGTAGACAAACAGTATTTCATAAGAACTTTAAAATGTGTGAATCAACAGAAAATATCAACAGAGTATAAACATCCCACAGAATGGGAAAAATTATTTGCAAATCATATCTGATAAGGGATTAATGTCCAGAATACATAGAGAAATCCTAAAACGCAACAATAAAAAAAAACAAGCAAACCATTGCATGCATGTATCAAAATACCACACTATACCCATAAATACATACAATTATTATGCGTCAAAAATAATAAAAGCAAAAATGGACACAGGGACTTTCTCAAACACCAAAAGCTATAGTCTTCAGTTTCAGGATACTGATGAAAATTTGAAAAATATATACATAGATACATGGATACACAAGTATATGTATATAACATGTACATAATATACACTACACCTATACATGTCTATGTTCAAGTATATGAATAAATATACAAAGAGTTTAGCAATACATTTAATTTTCAGTTAAAAAAAAAAAAAAACCTGATTCAAAAATGAGAAAAGAACTTGAGTAGGCATTTCTACAAACAAAAAATACAGTTGACAAACACATGAAAAGACGCTCAACATCACTAAACATTAGGGAAATGCAAAGCTAAACCACTTCACACCCATTAGGATGGCTACTATCAAAAACAACAGAAAATAATGAGTATTGACAAGGATGCCAAGAAACCAGAACCCATGTACACTGTCGGTGGAAATGTAAAATGGCATAGCCGCTGTGGAAAACAGTATGGTTGTTTCTTGAAAGATTTAAAATAGAATTGCCATATGATCCAACAATTCCACTTCTGGGTATACATCCTAAAGAACTAAAAACGTGGTCTCTGCTGTGTTCATAGCAGCATTATTCACAAGCTAAAATGTGGAATTAACCCAAGTGTCCATCCACAGATGATGGGATAAGCAAAATGTGGTCCATCCATGAAATGGAACACGATTCAGCCTTCAAAAGTAAGGGAACCAGCCAGGTGCGGTGGCTCATGCCTGTAATCCCAGCACTCTGGGAGGCCGAGGCGGGCGGATCATAAGGTCAGGAGATCGAGACCATCCTGGCTAACACGGTGAAACCCCGTCTCTACTAAAAATACAAAAAAAAACAATTAGCTGGGCATGGTGGTGGGCACCTGTAGTCCCAGCTACTTGGGAGACTGAGGCAGGAGAATGTCATGAACCCGGGAGGCGGAGCTTGCAGTGAGCCCAGATCGCACCACTGCACTCCAGCCTGGGCGAAAGTGCAAGACTTCGCCAGCGTGGTGGCTCACGCCTGTAATCCCAGCACTTTAGGAAGCCAAGGCAGGCGAATCACGAGGTCAACACCATCCTGGCCAACATCGGGAAACCCCATCTCTACTAAAAATACAAAAATTAGCTGGGCGTGGTGGCAGGCGCCTGCAGTCCCAGCTACTAGGGAGGCTGAGGCAGGGGAATGGCATGAACCCGGGAGGTGGAGATTGCAGTGAGCCCAGATCACACCACTGCACTCCAGCCCGGGCGAAAGTGCAAGACTTTTCCGGCGCAGTGGCTCACGCCTGTAATCTCAGCACTTTGGGAGGCCAAAGCAGGCGAATCACGAGGTCAAGACCATCCTGGCCAACATCAGGAAACCCGTCTCTACTAAAAATACAAAAATTAGCTGGGCATGGTGGCAGGTGCCTGTAGTCCCAGCTACTAGGGAGGCTGAGGCAGGGGAACGGCGTGAACCCGGGAGGCGGAGCTTACAGTGAGCCGAGATTTTGCCACTGCACTCCAGCCTGGGCGACAGAGGGAGACTCTATCTCAAAAAAAAAAAAAAAACTGAGCTGGACATTTAAAAATGATTAAAATGAGCCTGGGAAACATAGTGAGATGTAGTGGGTAACAGAGCAAGAAAATATGGCTACAAATACATATACGGTAGCCAGGCGCTGTGACTCACACCTATAATCCCAGCACTTTGGGAGACAGACCGAGATGGGTGGATCCCTTGAGCTCAGGAGTTTGAGACCAGCCTGGCCAACACGGCCAAATCGTGTCTCTACAAAAACTACAAAAATTACCCAGGTGTGGTGGCACGTGCCGGTAGTCCCAGCTACTCGGCTGTCTGAGGCAGGATGATCACTTGAGGTAGCTTCGGGTGATCCACCCACCTTGGCCTCCCAAAGTGGTGGGAATACAGGCGTGAGCCACCATGCCCGGCTAAGACAGCAGATTTTTTTAATGGTAAATCATATATTATGCGTATTTTAACACAGTTTTTTGTTTGTTTGTTTTTGACAGACAAGGTCTTGATCTGTCACCCAGGCTGGATTGCAGTAGGGCAATCAGCTCACTGCAGCCTCAACTTCCTGGGTTCAAGCAATCTTCCTGCCTCAATCTCCTGAGTGGCTGAGACAGGCATACCCCACCCAGCCCACATCTGGCTAATTTTTTTCCTTTTTTGGAGACGGAGTCTCGCTCTGTCGCCCAGGCTGGAGTGCGGTGGCGCGATCTCGGCTCACTGCAAGCTCCGCCTCCCGGATTCACGCCATTCTTCTGCCTCAGCCTCCCGAGTAGCTGGGACTACAGGCACCCACCACCACGCCTGGCTAATTTTTTGTATTTTCAGTAGAGACAGGGTTTCACCATGTTAGCCAGGATGGTCTCAATCTCCTGACCTGGTGATCCACCCGCCTCGGCCTCCCAAAGTGCTGGGATTACAGGTGTGACCCACTGCACCTGGCCAACATCTGGCTAAATTATTATTTTTTTTTTTTGAGAGGAGTCTCGCTCTGTTGCCCAGGCTGGAGTGCGGTGGCGCGATCTCGGCTCACTGCAAGCTCCGCCTCCCGGGTTCACGCCATTCTTCTGCCTCAGCCTCCCAAGTAGCTGGGACTACAGGCGCCCGCCACCCCGCCCGGCTAATTTTTTGTATTTTTTTTATTAGAGACGGAGTTTCACCGTGTCAGCCAGAATGGTCTCGATCTCCCGACCTCGTGATCCGCTCGCCTCGGCCTCCCAAAGTGCTGGGATTACAGGCATGAGCCACTGCACCCAGCCCCAATTTTTTAATTTTTAGTAGAGATCAGGTCTTGCTATGTTACCCAGGCTGACAACGTTTTCGAATTGGAAATTTTTTTTTTTTTTTTTTTTTTGAGGCAGAGTCTCACTCTGTCGCCGGGGCTGGAGTGCAGTGGCCGGATCTCAGCTCACTGCAAGCTCCGCCTCCCGGGTTTACGCCATTCTCCTGCCTCAGCCTCCCGAGTAGCTGGGACTACAGGCGCCCGCCACCTCGCCCGGCTAGTTTTTGTATTTTTAGTAGAGACGGGGTTTCACCGTGTTAGCCAGGATGGTCTCGATCTCCTGACCTCGTGATCGCCCCGTCTCAGCCTTCCAAAGTGCTGGGATTACAGGCTTGAGCCACCGCGCCCGGCCTGGAAAATTTTTTTAATGAAAAAATTGTATCTGAGAGGGACTTGCATCTAGAATATATAAGGAGCTCTCATCACTTAATAACAAAAAGACAGTTAAGCCAATTGGAAAACAGAGGAAAGACCTGACTAGACAATTCTCTAAAAATACACAGTGGTCAATAAGCACATGAAAAGATGCTCAGTATCATCTTCTCTCATTAGGAAAATGCACATCAAAGCCACAGTGAGATACCACCGCACATCTACTAGCATGGCTAGAATTCAAAAAGATGGATAATAACAAGTGTTGACAAGGATATGGGGAAATTGAATCCTTTTTACACTGCTGGTGGGAATGTGAAATGGTGCAGCCACTTTGGAAACAGTCTGGTAATTCTCAAGAGGATAACCACAAAATTACCATATGACCCAAAAATTCTATTCCTAGGTGAGCTGTTTTTACTCATGCTTTAATAACAAACATGGGTGTCTCTTTCAACCCCACTTCTCCAACTCTCCAACACTAGGTGGGTGTCCTACAATTCAATTAAAGTCTGCCACTACCTTCTGCGGTGTAGGAAGGTAAGGCTGAAAGCGCTAAACCTGCTAATCCTGCCTTGGTCTTTCTAGAGACCAGCTCCCATCCTGAAGCTATCTAGGGCACCCAGCCACCAGTTCTCTCATTAGCATACTAGACACTCTAGCACTATAGAGGTCCCAAGGGTTTGGGAGCTCCATGTCAGGAGAAGAAAAAACCCTCCTATCACCCCTTCAAAATTGATGGAGGTCATGGTCCCACAGCTCTGTGAACATAAAACTGAAATCTACTACCTTGTACACGTTAGTGAATGAATTGTATGGCATATGAACTATAACCCAATAAAGCTGGCACAAAAGGGGAAGTAATGTATGCCCACTCAACAGAGTTTCCGTAAAGTTTAGGAGAAATAACGTACACAAAAGCCACCTGTAACTAGCTCAACACTGCACTGTTAGGATCAGCCAATCGTGCAGGGACAGCTCCCTCTGGCCCCACACCAACCTCTGGTCTAAAATCACAGTTCAACCTCCAGCCTAGGGACAAAGCAGGGCACAGATGCCTGCTGCCAGGTGTGAGCCAGCACAGCTGCTGGCTCGCAGGAGCCTTGATCTGCAGAGGCCCAGATTTCCACAGCCCAGAGTTGCCAGGTCACCTCCTCCAACAAATCCCAGGGGTTCCACTGTCCCTAGGGGAGGAATATGCCAGGTCTCCACTGAGGATGGCCACTTAAGTGGACACCTTCAATCCAGCAAAACACACAGCTCATCCAACAACCCGGCCCTACTACCCCTCCCCAAACTCCTCCAAGTTATGTGGCCCAAGGCCCTGGCTGCCCAGTTCGCCCTCGCAAGCGGAACACCATGGGCACAAAATATTCCCAGTCTCCTACCTTCCAGTAATGCAGGCTCCAGAGGGTGGGAGATCAGCCCTGGGGCCAACCACCTGGATGGGAGCGCAGCACCCTCTCCGGGGCCCCACACATCCTGACCAGCCACTAGCCTCTGGAGGATGCCTGCCTCCCAAACTCACAGAGCCGGAGAGCCCTGGCAAGCAGCTTCATCCTGCGGTAAGTGGGCAAACTGTTTACCCAGTGCCAAGCATGATGCCTGGCAGAGCCCAAGCCTGTGTCTGCCTGGCCGGCTTAGCAGTGAGCCAGTCTGATCCCTCCCTGATGGAAAGCATCAGGCTCCTGCTCCTCCTAGGACCGCCCCTCCCCCAGCAAGCCGCCTGCTCATCTTCCGGAACTGGATCACAGGATGTTCTCTGCAAAAGACCAGTGATGCAAGGAATCCATGACTCACAAACAGAGAGACAGGAGAGGGCCACCACCCCTCTGCGGGAGAGGATGAAACTGGGTGAGGTCGCAAGCAACACTCATAAGGGTTCCCACCTCCAGGACCTTAAACCTGGCAACACTCAGGCTGGCCCTCAGGCAGGTAGAAGAAAGTTCTACCTGGGCTCAGAGGTCTTGGCTCACAGGCCAGGAGAGTAGAAGGCTGTAGGGAAGCCGAGGAAGGCCAACACACCACACAA
>NC_044560.1:136658872-136673178 GCF_007565055.1 Rhinopithecus roxellana
CTTGGCCAACCTGAAACTCGTCCCCTAAAGTGTTGCTGCATCAGTGACAGCCAAGTCCTCAGTGCAAAGACGGAGCCAGCCACAGCTTACACAAATGTCGGTGCCCCTGGTCCACCAGGTGAAAAGTGCTGCTCCACTGATTGTAGAGGTCTTCAACAAGGTCCTCCACAGTTCCAACCCCGTGCCCCTCTACGCACCAAATCTCAGCCCGCCTGCGGACAGCAGGATCCATATGCCGGCCAGTGGGTACTGCTGCCTGGAGTGTGGAGACGCATTTGCCTTAGAGAAGAGCCTGAGCCAGCACTATGGCTGGTGGAGCGTCCACATTGAGGTACTGTGCACACTGTGCTCCAAGACGCTTCTCTTCTTCAACAAGTGCAGCCTGCTCCAGCATAGCCGTGACCACAAGAGCAAGGGGCTCGTCATGCAGTGTTCCAGCTGCTTGCTGAAAGGCCCATCCCTCTGCAGACCAAAATGTTCGTGTCGGCCCCTGTGAACTCCACGGCAGACCAAGCATCCCCAGCCCCTTCATCGTCTACCCAATGGGCCTCACTTCGGGCAGTGCAGTCCTCCCCGCCTCCAGCCTTGCCACTCCACCAACCACTGTTAGTGCTCATCGTTACTCAATCAAGTGTCTTAATGTCACAAGCAGATGTGGGACTACATGGTCCGGGGCTGGGCACATTTCCAGAGGACAACAGAGGAGACAGAGGGCTGACCTGCCAGGGTATGCCAGATGCTGCTGCCCAACCAGTTGCAAGTTTCATGTGCCCAACAGCGATTCACACACACAAGTCCCCCTACGGCTGCCTGGAGTTGGGGGGTCCTCTGCCACTCACTCTGCCTACTTCCAGACCCATGTAAAGGAGAATGGCCTGCACTATGCCCACAAGGTGGGCTACAGGTGCATCCACGTGGTGTCATCCACCTGACCTTGGCCTTGGCTGAAAAGCCATATCCAGGAGGCGACACTGCCAGTTTTTCCACAAATGTGCATTCTGCCCCATGGCCTTCAAGACTGCAGCAGCACCGCGGACCACAGTGCCACCCAGCACCCCACCCAGCCCCACAGAACCCTCCCGCTCATTTATAAGTGCTCCTGTGAAATGGTCTTCAATAAGAAAGAGGCACATGCAGCAGCATTTTTACCAGAAGTCAGCAAGACGCAGGTGGGCGTCTTCAAGTGCCCTGAGTGCCCACTCTTGTTCATGCAAAAGCCGGAGTTGATGCAACATGTCAAGAGCACTCACGGTGTTCCCCCGAAATGTGGATGAGCTGTCAAGCCTCCAGTCTTCAGTGGACACAATCCTCAAGCCGCCCCAGCTCTTGAGTTCCCACTGAGCCCCCAGCCACTAGTGTGGCTGCTCGGAGCAGCTCCCTGCCTTCTGGCCGCTGGGGTAGGTCTGAAGCCCACCGCAGGGTGGAAGCCAGGCCTCGGCTGAGGAACACTGGCTGGACCTGCCAGGAGTGCCAGGAGTGGGTTCCAGATCGGGAGAGCTATGTGTCCCACATGAAAAAGAGCCACGGTCGGACATTGAAGTGGTACCCGTGCCGGCAGTGTGAACTATCCTTCCACACCCCCAACAGCCTGCGCAAACACATCCGCAACAACCATGACACAGTAAAGAAGGTCTACACCTGCGGGTACTGCACAGAGGACAGCCCCAGCTTTCCTCGGCCCTCCCTCCTGGAGAGCCACATCAGCCTTATGCATGGCATCAGAAACCCTGATTTGAGCCAAATGTCCAAAGTCAAACCTCCAGGTGGACATTCCCCTCAGGTGAACCATCTGAAAAGACCAGTCAGTGGAGTAGGGGACGCTCCAGCCACCAGCAATGGCGCAACCGTCTCTTCCACCAAAAGGCACAAGTCCCTTTTTCAGTGCGCGAAATATAGTTTTGCCACAGACTCGGGGCTCGAGTTTCAGAGCCACATGCCTCAGCACCAGATGGATAGCTCCACAGCCCAATGTCTCCTCTGTGGTTTGTGCTACTCCCCTGCCAGCTCCCTCAGCCGTCACCTCTTCATTGTCCACAAGGTGAGAGACCAGGAGGAGGAAGAGGAAGAGGAGGTGGTGGCAGCAGAGATGGCAGTGGAGGTGGCAGAGCCAGAGGAGGGCTCCGGGGAGGAGGTGCCCATGGAGACTAGAGAGAATGGACTGGAAGAATGTGCCGGTGAGCCTTTGTCGGTTGACCCAGAGGTGAGGAGATTGCTGGCCAGGCCCCTGAGGACGATGGTGGCCACAATGATCACAGTCAACCACAGGCCTCTCAGGACCAGGAAAGCCACGCACTATCTCCCTCAGGTGTGACTGGAGACCTTGCAGTGTGCATAGTCAGGGGTGGCACCAAAGCGTCTTCCACCTGCCGTGCGGACCGTGAAAAATAAAAGGCTCTGCCCCGGTGTGAGTGTGGCTAGTTGTACCCTGGAGTAGTGTCTGCCCTGAGCTGCCAGTGCTGGGTATCCCCCAGCCCCAGGAAATGTGGGGTTGGCCAGGACCCTCACAGCTCTGAATTTGCTTCTGTTATTTATGGCTTTGTGCTGCTTTTTGGTACCCCCATCTCTTGTCTGTGTCCTTCCAACCCCAGGCTGCTTATGTGGCCCAACCCCAATGCTGTCAACTAGGCTTGAACACCACAGCGGCTGTGCTCTTCTGGGAGGTTCCCGCTTGCTGCCTTCAGCCAGGGCGCTCCTCAGAGCTCTATTTTCCTGCAGACACCAGCTCTCCTTCCTGCCTTTAGATCCTGAGAAGGAGGGAAACGAGGGGTGCTGACACAGTCCCTCTGGGAGAGCTCTGCCTTGCCTGGTTTGGCAAGAGCCCTTGATTGCCTTGCCCATCCTCTCTGTCTTTGATTCTTTTCTCTCAAAATAGTCCTGAGAACTAATTGTCACACTGGCTCATCATGTCTCTGTGGGTGGGGTGGGAGAAACCTCTGCTGCACACCTCTGTTTGGAACCTGGGGAGAGCAGGAGGTAAAGCAAAGGCAGGCAGGCACCAAGAGCCAGACCCTTGAGAAGGCGCTGTGGGTGGGTCTTTGTTCTGCCATTTTGCCTTTCCTGACAGGTGGGGTTGGGGCACACAGACATTGGAATATTTGTACTCCTGCTCTCATGCCATTTGAGAGGCTGCTGCTCCAGGCAGGCCAGCCCCTCCTCCTCTTGGCTACACTCATGTTGCTCAGACTATATTTCAAATAAAAAATCTTCTCACCAAAAAAAATGAAAACCTTCATAACATTAGTTGTCTATTTGCTTTAGTAATGACCTAGGAGTGTTTATTATTTAGTAATGACCTAGGACGTTTATTGTCTACTTTATTTGTAATTGCAAAAAGCTAAATGTAAACCAGATACTTTTCTGCAGGTGAATGAATAAACAAACTGTGGTTTATCCATACAATAGAATGCCAGTTGTCAACAAAAAGAAACTATTGATTCACATCATGGTATGAAGGCGTCAAATGCATTTCTTTAAGTGAAGAAAGGAAGATCCAAAAGGCTACCTATTGTAAGATTCAATTTTATGGCATTGTTGAAAAAGAAATTACAGGCATTGATAATAATCAGGCCAGGCTTGATGGCTCAAGTCTGTAATCTCAGCACTTTGGGGTGCTGAGGTGAGAGGACTGTTTGAGCCCAGGATTTTGACACCAGCCTGGAAGCATAGCAAGACCTCCCTACAGGAGGAGGAGGAGGAGAGGAAGAAAGAAGGATGAAGGAAGAAGTAAGGAGGAGGGGGAGGAGGAGGAGAGGGAAGACAACAACAACTAAAGAATAATCACTGGTGCCAAAGAATAGATGAGGGTAGAAGTTAACTGTGAATGGGAAGCATTAGATGATTTTTGGGGTAATGAAAGAGTTCTGTGTGGTACTGTGGAGATGACTACATGACTCTAGACTGTTGTCAAACTTCGTGGAACTGTACATCACAAAGAATAAATTTTCCTTTCAGCAAATTTAAAAAAAAAAAACAACATGATTTTGAGGAAATTCTGATAAAATGCAGGCAGTAAAAAATAGAATTTAACCTTACTAAAAATGTATTATCTAACCTAACACTGTTGAAGAAGATTGGAATGAAAGGTCTTGAAGTGTATCACTTTGAAAAACAGTGTTTTAATTGAATACTGCAAGACTCAATAACTGAACACAAACATTGTATTCTGGTTAGTATTGTTTGTTTTTAAGAATATGGATTAGCAATTTTTAAGACTACTCTTTCTGTTAGTGTATATGTGTGTGCATTTGTGTACGTGTCTTTGTGTGTGTGTATACACACACTATACATAAGGTCATTACACCCAGCTTCTCTCTGAAGTTAAAAAAAAAAAAAAAGGGAGGAGAGTTCTAGAACAAACCCTGTGTTGCTGGACCAGAGTTGGGAATATTTAGATAAATGCATGTCTCATAATATGTCAATTGAGAGAGAGGGAGACAGAGAAAGAGAGAGAGGGAGAGAGAGAGGGAGGAGAGGTGTTCCTACAAGAATCTATATTAATATGTAAATTTTCAAACTCTGTTTGCTGAGAGGTTTCAAAAGCAGTCACATCCCAGTATTAATGAGCACACTTAGCTCTTATATCATGGTTTCTAAGTACTATTCGCTAATAAAAGGAAGCAAGACTATTTGAAAAATTAGATAATTCTAGCAGTGGAATAGAACATTCAGGTTAAGGTAGAGTGTCTTGTGAAGCCAGAAAGTTAAAAAAGTGCTTTATGAACAACAGAAAAAGACATGTCAGAGGAAGTCAACCTGAAAGACTTTCAAGCAGCCCAAGCTGGAAGAGCGTGAGAAACAAAATAAATAATCATAGGATTGGATTATAACCCTGAGAATAAAAGAAATATTCATAAGTCCATACAGGTCTAGAAAAAATAAATAAATAGAAAAAAAGAGAGATAGAAATAAAATCTTTTCTATAGAATTCCAAGTACTAATTAATGTAGATGGGTAACGCAAAGTAGAAAATCACAACTAGAACACAACAATAATAATTACTGTAGACAAGATGTACTGAAGAATGCACAAATTGTGGGTAAATTTAAAAGAAAAACAGTGTATTTACATAGCCTCAAAATGTTTGCCTCTAAATATTTATAGGCATCATTTTCTCTTAATTTCTTTATAAGACTTATGAATATTTAATAAATGTTACAACCCAGTATTGTGATATATATAATGCATAGACATAAGATTTATAAATAGCACAAAAAATAGAAGGAGGTAATTCAAACTTTTTAACAACAAGGCCTTCACATTTTACATTTATTAAAATAGTACAGTATTAACTCTAGATAGATTGTGATATGTTAAAGATGCATATTGTAATACCTGGAGAAACGATTTTAAAAAGTAGAGGTGTCACTTAAATGCTAATAAAGGAATCAAATTACATTGTAAAAAGTATTTACACAATAATGTTTATAAACCTTTTTGTCATAATAGCTTAAAGTAGGAAAAAACCCAAATGTCCATCTCTAGGATAATGGATGGAGAAATTGTAACTCATTCATACAAGAGAATGCTACTCAGTCATAGAAAGAAACAAGCTACTGAAGCAAATATGCTGGATGAATCTCTTAAACCTGCTAAATGAGACAAGCTTAAAATAAAATAGTACATATTGTATGATGTCAGGCAAAATGAACCAATGGTAAACCAAACAAACAAAAAATCACCAAGAAATAGCCTCTCATGACAACAAAATTTTCTGAAAGAAAGGCCTGAAGGAATTATCTGAGAATGAAAAAAAAAAAAATTCATCATTCTATTTTTATATTCTATCACTAGGATAGAACAAAGTTCAGTTCATTCTTAAAAGATATGAAGGTTATATGAGTGTATTTATCTGTCAAAATTTTTCAGTTAGGATTTGTGCCTTTCAATGTATGTACATTTGACCTCACAAAAAACAAAACTAAAGTAAATAATGTAGAGTGGCCAATGGGTTGACCAGGGCTGACTGAAGTAGAGAAGTGTAGATGACACCAGAATCGCACAAGATCAGTTGTTGCTGTGGCTTCATGACAAGTCTATTGTGGTTGTCCTGAAGCCTCAACAATATGTGTTTTGTTTGTTTTGCACATGTTAAAAATTTTCTGTAACAAAACACAAAAATAATCTAAAATGTTAGCTCATAAGATTATGGCTATTGTTGGAGAAGAAAGGATAAGGCATTTGCTGAGGCATGGATGAGTCTAGTTTTATTTTATTTTGAGAAAAAGTCTCACTCTTTCACACAGAATAGAGTGCAGGGGTGTGATTTTGGCTCACTGTAGCCTCCACCAATCAGGTTCAAATGATCCTCCCACCTCAGTTTCCCGAGGGAGCTAGGACCACAAGTGTGCACCACCATGCCTGGTTGTTTTTTGGTATTTTTATTTTAGAAGAGACAGGGTGGTCACTATGGGTGCCCAGGCTGGTCTAAGCTCCTGAGCTCAAGCAATCTGCAGGCCTCGGCCTTCCAAAATACAAAGATTACAGGAGTGACCCACTGCACCGGGCCTAGTTTTATTTTTTGATTGCACAAGTGTGTTTTTTGTAACAATTTATTGAGCTTACATGAATAAATGCTTTGTGCATGTAGTTCTGTATGCTACATATTAATAAAAAAATTAGGCCGGGCACGGTGGCTTATGTCTGTAATCCCAGCACTTTGGGAGGCCGAGGCGGGCAGATCACAAGGTCAGGAGTTCGAGACCAGCCTGGCCAATATGGTGAAACACCGTCTCTACTAAAAATACAAAACTTAGCCAGGGGTGGTGACGGACGCCTGTAGTCCCAGCTACTCAGGAGGCTGAGGGGCAGGAGAATCACTTGAACCTGGGAGGAGGAGGTTGTAGAGAGCTGAGATCGGGCCACTGAACTCCACCCTGGGAGACAGAGAGAGACTCTGTCTCAAAAAAAAAAAAAAAATTAAATAGTACATATTTGTACAGAAATGCTAACTCAGTATCTCAGAATAATGGCAGGATTTTAGTTTTTTGTTTTGTTTTGTTTTCTGGTGGAACACACTCACTCAGGACATAATCATACAGATGTTAATATTCAAAGGGAATATTAAAGCTCTAACCTTTGGGTGAGTGATAGGTATTTTTTTTTCTTAATTTGATACATGTAATGTTTTTTGTTTTGTGGAAATGCAGCTTTTTTTAATTTAAGGAAATGTTTTCCTCACAGTAATAATCATCAGTGCCACGGCACCTTGCACAGTGTCGTCCACGTAGTGTGCAGTATCTATGGAACCAGGTTGAATCGGAAACAGAACCAATAGCAGGTTGGTTCTGAAAAAAATAGTAATTTGATAATACTGGTAAGACTGAAAGGCCATGATTTAGTGGCAAACAATTTTTATTTATTTGAGAAATAATTGGCAAGTAGGTGATCTAAAAAGTGTTGATTTTAAAGCAGTGGCTTTGAGCTTGGCTGTACTCTGTCGTCACCTTGAAAGATTTAAACATACTGTTGCCCAGGTTCCACTCCAGGAATTCTGATTTAACTGGGGTGTGTCGACTTGAATTGGAAGAGTTTTTTTTTTTTTTTTTTTTTTTAGAGATGGAGTCTCGCTCTGTCACCGAAAGCTGGAGTGCACTGGCCAGATCTCAGCTCACTGCAAGCTCCGCCTGACTCCCGGGTTCACGCCATTCTCCTGCCTCAAGGCCTCCGAGTAGCTGGGACTAGAGGCGGCCCGCACCTCACCCGGCTAGTTTTTTGTATTTTTTCAGTAGAGACGGGGTTTCAACCGTGTTAGCCAGGATGGTCTCGATCTCCTGACCTTGTGATCCGCCTGCCTCGACCTCCCAAAGTGCTGGGATTACAGGCTTGAGCCACCGCGCCCGGCCGGGAAGAGTTTTAAAGACCCTCCCCCAAGTGATTTTTACACGCAGACTGGGGAGAAAACAATTGGTTCAGGTGAAAGATGCATTCACTGTGTGTGATTTTCATATGTGCTGCTGAGAATTGCCTCATGGCTGCTTCTGACTTTAGAATCCTAAAAAGCAGCTCTGTTATTTTAAAAATCAAAGGACGACTTCAGCTGCACTCAGCTATTTTTCTAAATTTCAGCAGAATAAATGTCCTGTTAGCAGATTTGTCTATAAGTCACTTCATATCAAGGTTAGAGTTTGTTTCAGGCACAGTAGTTTAGTCAGCAATGAAAATGATAAATAGCCTCCAAATATCAAAAAGGGATGAAAAGCATTTGCAGACATATGAATCTGTTTGTTAAATAAAGTTTAACTTAAGCTGCCTTTTTATGTGTTTTGAATTGAGGCTGAGGGTTTCTTCATACATGGTCAACTGAAACCCAACTGAAAATGTAAATAAACTGTAACCTAATTTTGGGCCAGTTATCAAATTTTGGCCAATCAAAAGAGGCCAACTGCTTAATTCATGTCTAAATAAAGCAAATGCCAAGCTGTAATTAATAACTGTTTCTGTAACTCACTTTTCTTTCCTGTACTTCAGGTTTTTCATCTGTGCATAAATATTCTTCCATTATGTTGTGACCAGAAAGGGATTGTAGTAAGGTTTAAAAAGAAAAAGAAACAAATTTTCCTCTGCTTAGCAGCTTGCTTCAAGGACAGTTATAAGACAAATCCGAAAAGCCAAGATCAAAGGAATAGGCTCCAGGCACCCCCGTCACTCCAGAACAAGGTTGAAGGAAGAAGAAAAAAAAAAAAAAAGACAAATTCCCTTACTGTTAAACTCCTTTCCTTTGCCTCTGAAGCATGACTATGTTTTACAAATGCCTGTATTTAGCCAGTTCTTGTTTTTCTTTTGACACAGTTACAAGGCCACCAGCGATGCAAGGCCACAAGTTATGCACTATATGATTAACTGCTTTTGTTTTGCTTCTGTAAGCCCACTTATAAAAACCCTGCTCGGTCTTTGTTGAAGGCTCAGCTTTTTAGATGTGAATCCACTGAGCCAGTGGGTACCTTAAAATAAATATCCTCCTTTACTCACCTGTGCTAGTCTCTCTCGTCCTACATCCCACAACAGGATCACAATCCAAACCTCAAGAGAGCGTTCTTGAATCTCACACATAAAAAGAATTTAGGGTGAGTCAAGCCAGGCGCAGTGGCTCACGCCCTCTAATCCTAGCACTTTGAGATGCTGAGGCCAGGTGGATCACAAGGTCAAGAGATCAAGACTATCCTGGCCAACATGGAGAAACCCCATTTCTACTAAAAATACAAAAATTAGCTGGGCGTGGTGGCACAAACCTGTAGTCCCAATGACTCAGGAGGCTGAGGCAGGAAGAATCACTTGAACCCGGGAGGTGGAGGTTGCAGTGAGCTGAGATCATGGCACTGCAATCCCGCCTGGGCGACAGAGCGAAACTCCATCTCAAAAAACAAACAAACAAACAAACAAACAAAGAATTTAGGGTGAGTCTATAAAGTAAAAGCAAGTTTACTGAGAAAGTGAAGAAGTAAAAGAGTGGCTACCTACAGACAGCAACAATGGCATGGACAGCTTGATTGAGTATACTTATAGTTATTTATTGATTATATGCTAAACAAAAGGTGAATATTTGTGAGTTTTCCATGACTGGAGGAGTAATTTTCAGGAATCGACAGTTCGTCCCCTTCTTAGACTATGTAGTTTAACTTCTGGACATTTCCATGGCATTTGTAAACTGTCATGGCACCAGTGGGAGTTTCTTCTAACATGCTAATGCATTGTAAATCAATGTATAATCAGCAGTGAGGATGACCAGAGGTCACTTTCATTACCATCTTGAATTTGATGGATTTTGTCTGGCTTTTTTATTGCATTCTGTTTATCCAGTTGGGTCTCTTTTCTGTATTTTGGTGATCCCAAACATATTGAACTCCTATCTCATCCTATGACTAAGAATGCCCTGACTTTTTGTGAATGCAGTCCAACAGGTCTTCAGCGTTATTTTATCCATCCCCTAGTCATAGTGAAATTGTTCCAGTTTAAATGCTTCCAACAGTGTGACTGCTTGAGAGTTTTCTCTGAGCCTACTCTGGCTCACCAGACTGCAAAATTAGTGAATAACTTTTTGCTGATTAAACTCTGTTAAATTTATTTTGTTTGGCTGGGCATAGTGGCTCACGCCTGTAATCCCAGCACTTTGGGACGCTGAGATGGGTGGATCACCTGAGGTTAGGAGTTCGAGATCAGCCTGGCCAGCATGGTGAAACCCTGTCTGTACTTAAAAAAAAAAAAAAAAAAAGCTGGGCATGGTGGCGGGTGCCTGTAATCCCAGCTACTTGGGAGGCTGAGGTAGGAGAATTGCTTGACCTGAGAGGGTGAAGGTCGCAGTGAGCCAAGAACTCCTTGCTGGATGACAAAAATGAAAGTCCATCTCAAATAATATATATGGTTTAAAGACTTTTTTTTTTTTTTTTTTTTTTTTTGAGACGGAGTCTCGCTCTGTCGCCCAGGCTGGAGTGCAGTGGCTGGATCTCAGCTCACTGCAAGCTCCGCCTCCCGGGTTTACACCATTCTCCTGCCTCACCCTCCCGAATAGCTGGGACTACAGGCGCCAGCCACCTCACGTGGCTAGTTTTTGTATTTTTTAGTAGAGACGGGGTTTCACCGTGTTCACCAGGATGGTCTCGATCTCCTGACCTCGTGATCCGCCCGTCTCGGCCTCCCAAAGTCCTGGGATTACAGGCTTGAGCCACCGCGCCCGGCGGGTTTAAGACATTTTTAACAGATTGAACTAGAAGTAAAATCTGAAATAGAGCCTCTAGCAACCCCCAAGAACACCAAGTGACCAAACAATGGCTTATTGTGTTCGCTGCTGTCTTGCAGCAACTAGGGAGCATGGTAAGTTCTTCTTGGATTCCAAAGTGTCATGGATTTGTGTTTGAACTCTCTGAGTTTTTAGTGAATTAGAATTCAAACTGGATTAAGAAGTCAGGACAGAAAGTGAACTGGATCTAGAGTCAGACTGGATCTGATAACTAACTGGCTTGGATTCAGTTAGAGGTCTATGACATCTCACTGGGTGAGGTAGAAATCACTAGTGAATGGCAATAATGCAAGTGGTGTAAACTTGACATCTGTAAACTGGCAGAAATTGTGTTTTATCCCCTTGGTTTCTTATTCTTGTGCTCTTTTAGGCAGAAAAGAATCTTTGGCTAAGTTTGTCAGAATGATATCAGCCAAAGCAAGGTTCAAGATAAGAATAGAATCCTTAATTTTTTAAGAACTGAGTAATTTATCTTCCACGTATGCCTACATTTACATGAGTATGTATTAGACCCTGGTAGCAGCAAACACAGAAATGGGAAAATTTTTACTAAAGGTAATTTAAAATTACAATGGGGTATTCCAAATAAACATCACTGCACTTTAGGATGTGCATTTAAAAAGAAGTCTCCCTAGTTCCTCATCTAGGCTTGACTGCTGATGTGCAGCAGCTTCTAAAAAGATTTTAATATATTTTTTTTTTAAAGAAATCTTCGTAAAGGTAAATAAAAGACTGATTTATAACAAAAATTAAATCTGCCAACCTTTTTGCTTAGTCCATATCCCTCCTTGAAGGTTAAAAAATATATATATATATATATCTTTAAATAAAGTATTTGTAAAAGTAGACCCTTAGGTAAAGTAGGTTTGCTCCTTTTTAAGATTTATCCATGCTGAGTCCAGGCATAGAGAATTTTTTTGAGTCCAGGCATAGAGAATATTTCTTAATGGGCTCCACCCTGAAATAACAATTATAGCTAAGAAACAATAGCTACGTTAAAAGACCACCTTTGAGAGAGAGGAAAAGTGTGACTAGAAGGCAAGACTAACTTGCAGCTCCTGCTTGGATAGACAGAATAGCATGTGGATACTCACATTATAAACTTCTGCATCAAGAACCACCACAGAATACAAAGAATACCAAAAATTGAACACACAAATCTTTTTTTTTTTTGAGATGGAATCTCGCTCACTCTGTCACCCAGGCTGCAGTGTAGTGGTGCTATCTCGGCTCACTGCAACCTCTGCCTCCTGGGTTCAAGCGATTCTTCTGCCTCAGCCTCCAGAGTAGCTGGGACTACAGGGTCCTCCTTGGTTTCTATTATAAAAGACCAAAGTGGCCACCTTAAGGAGGTCTTTAAGGTGCTATTTGGTTATAGCTTGCTTCTGTAGTTTCCTTCTAATATCGGAAGCTGACTGTGTAATAAACTTGTCCTTTAGAATGAGCTGTTTCTCGACCAATCAGGGGATAAGGAGGTTTGTTCTATTAGTGCCTCTCTCAGCCTTTCCATAAAGGCTGCAGGATTCTCATCTGGCTTTTGGTCTATCATAGACAGTTTAGAAGAATAAGAAATTTGGCCTTAGTTCTTTCTAGACCTTCTAAAAGGCATATTAAAAAGTGTTTTCTTTTCCATTCATCTGAGAGATACTGGAGTCCCAATCGGGGTTGTCAAGAGGAACTGCGTCACTCCTATTCGAAATGGTGTTTCTTCTATTTCTTCACGGATTCCCTATCTCCTTTTTTCCCTTTTGATGTATTAGGAGATACGTTGCTCATTTCTGAAAATCTCTGCTGCCTGCAGAGCTGCCTGCTTTTCAGCTGTAGTTGGGGTTGGGTTTAGAAGCAGCATAACATCCTTTCATGTGAGGGGATACTTGAGTTAAATTCTGAAAACTTCTATAAACCTATTGGTGTTGTCAGAAAATTGGACTAAGTCTTCCTTTACTTCTCTAGGGTCCTGTAATAAGAAGGGAACTTGCGGTGGCCCCAAATACTGGGGTTCTCAGGTGGTTCCCCTGGAAGTTGCTTTTCTAATTCTGGAGGATTATTCCTATAGTCCTGCTGATATGCCTGTTAAAATAGCAGGCTGATTTTACAATGCTTGCAAAGGTTCAGTAAAAATGCCATACCCTTGTGCAAAAGAAAATGAGTTGCTTTTTTTTCAAAGTCCTGAGGTTGAAGAAATTCTAGTGTTTCACAGTGCACTCCAGAGGGGTGCAAGGTGAAGATGTCTGTTACATCTAGAAAAGAAGTGAGAATAAAAGCATCCTTTTAGTTTTCTTTCTTTCATTGTGACCCAGGGTAGAGGGGAAGATAGTGTGAGTGTCTCCCAACCATTCTCTTTTCTTGGTTCCTGGGTCCTGGCACCGTGTTAAATGTGCTGCACATGGTTGTCAGTGTGGCTTTCCAAGCCACGGAACCAGATGAACTAAGTGATAGGATTTACCGTGCTTTGCCCATGCAACCTTAGCTTATCCACCTGTGATCCCCTTTGACTTTCTAGACTTGTGTGATCTTCCTGGCTCCCCCAAAAAACGAATCTTTGCAGAGAATCTAGTAGTCACCTTTGGGCGAGGTTTCTTTAACAACAAAAAAATTTGCTAGATTGCCTGCTATTATGGCTCATGATAAAACATTCACCCTTAGAAAAGTGTTTCTGATTAACTTATAAACTTAAAATTCTCCTTACTAATTAAGTACTTTTCTAATTAGAGGCAGACTGGGTGCCTTAAATGAAGGTAGGGACCTAAGGAGATTTTTTCCTACCGACGGGACAGTATCAGAACTAAAATTTGGCTATGGAGGATATTTACTCCTAATTGTTGAAGGCAGAGCTTTCCCATTCACAGAAGGGTCTTTTCTAGCAGCACAAAAATAATTAGGAAACTGCAGTGTTATGGTAAATGACTGAAATGTGTCTCATGAAGAGAATTTCTATTTTCACTAGGTGACACTGTTGGCTTAGAAATACCATGTGCTCACTAGAGGAAGATACAGATGCTTATCGAGTTCTGCCTGAGGCATTTGCCAATCTTTCCTAAGAAAGTGTTTCTCTGAACTGTAAACCTTCCTGCACATTGCACACACAGAGAGAATAAGACACATAGTGACACCAGATAGAAAGAAAGGAAAATTTTGTGACAGGATAGCTGAAGATCCTTTACCAACACTCAGATCCTAGATGGGCCGTCACAGGCTGGCTCAGTCCAGAAGGTTTTGAATAATGCCAGGGTGTGCCCTGGACAATAATCCTCCGTTGCTTCAGACTTCTTCCAGCCTCACATGATGGTTAGGACCTCTGTGAATAAAACTGATTTGAAGAAAGCCTTGAGATTAAAAGACAGATTTGAGGTCCACTCCATACTCACCAATCCGATGTTTGTATCTTCTGTTCTGATTCTGATCCCAAATGAGAACCCCCAAATGAAATGGCTTTGTTGTCTGGGCCTCTACCTGTGGTTCTGTGTCTTGAATCGAGAAGAATTCAGGACACAAACACACACAAGCAGGGTGTTTAGAAACAGAAATTTTAAAAGACAGAAGAAGAGAGAGAAAAAGCTTCCTCATTCTGAGA
>NC_044560.1:136673278-136688239 GCF_007565055.1 Rhinopithecus roxellana
GAATTAAATGCAACAATAATCGGCAGAGCAAAACAAAAGCTGCCGTCTCCTCCTAGTCACACCCTTAGCTTAGAGACTGGCAGGGTTTGAGTGAAAGGAATTATTTCCAGGGCAGGACGCGATCTGGGGCTGCTCTTGGCTCCACGGCCCTGAGTAAGATGCCAACCCACTCCTTCCTTGCCGGGTGCTTCTGCTGAGAAGCTGTGTGCTGCAGCTGGGGGCGGGGGGCTCCCTGGCCCCCACACCTCCTCCTTCGTGCATGGGAGGGCTTAGCTTGTAAGTTTCCCGCTGGTCCCAACTTAACCACAGCCCCGGTACGGGGAAGCCTTCAGACACTGGGGCTCTCTAGGGGATGCAGAACGATTTAACACAGACATATGAGGGCCTCCTGAGCCCCTCAGCACCTGCTCCCCCTCCTGGAAGGGTGTCCAGGAAAGGAGATGGTACAGGCTCATTGGGGGCTGCTGCCTGCCCGGGCACCTCCCACAGGACACGGGACAACTCACATTCCAGTATTAAGTGGTTGGGTCCAATCTGACCCCTTGTCTGGGAGGAGACTGGTTCCAGGCCTCGGGAACTTACCCAGTGCCCTCCCCTGTTACAGGCAGGCAGCTTGGAGTTCAGGCCACCTGTTCCCAGTCACTTGGGCTTGCAGCTGGGTTCCGGCCTCCCTGGCCCAGGATTGCCTGCTCGCAGGGCAGTGTGAGGGCTCAGATGCCTGGAGTCCCATGGACGCAGCTCACTGGGGACTTGCTGGGTGACCCCCAAAGAAAGCCAGGGGGGACAGGGATGCAGAGGCAGATACAGATAATTCCTCTAGCCTCAGCTTCCCTGACCACAGATCGGATCTCCTGAGAGTGACCATGCCCAGCACCATGTTCAGCACGGCACACCCCCGAGGAGTACACTCATTCATTCATTCAGTCACTCATTTCTTCACTCCCAGCTCACACAAGGGAGCCAAATGCCAGAACATTACTTCCAAGCTCTTTACCATCCAAGTATTGCTCATGTAGATTCCATTGTGTCAGAATCTAAGGGTTTATTTAAGGTAGGCTAACGTTTCTTTAAGATAGGCTAACATTTCTTCTTGCTACTCCTATAAACGCTGAAGTGTCACAGCAGGGTCTGGAGAATCTGATACAATTCCAGGGAGAATTCGGGTCTCTGGAGCCTTGCTGGTGGCTCCTCATATCCTGCCTGGTGACCCGTGTGCCTTGGGCTCAGCAGCTCTGCCGTTTAGGGCTGCAGCCAAGGCGCGCCTTGAGGGCTTGCAGGGGCCACCGTGCTGTCCCTGCATCCCTCTGTTCCTGAACCTCCACACTCCCACATCCTCCAGGAGGACTGGACTCGCCCCAGCCTTGCAGATGACAAAGGATAAATGTGTTGTGCCCCGTTCGTAGGACCCCACAGACTAATATGGGGGAAATGACAGAGAGCAAATATGCACAACCCAGTTGGACAGGGGCGCTGGGAACAGCAGCGAGTGTGAGTCACTGCAGAGCAGAGCACGCCAGAGTGGCCCAGGGTGTCCACTGCCCGAAGAGCTTCAGGTGCTCAGCCTCACTCATGCCACTTCCTGGAGGAGCCCTAGACATCCAGGAGGGAAAAGTGTGGGGCAGGCCGGAAACTCAGGGCTCAGGTGAATGTTCCTCTTCAGTTTTCCTCTTAAAGCCTTCTCAATTTCACGATGTGGTAAGGCTCACCCAACTGCTCAGGGGTGACCTCCTTTATGGAAAGGCAACTGATTGCAGGTGTTGACTAATCTACAAAATACCTTCCCAGCAGCGTCCCAGGATGCCGGGGGCACCACAGCCCAGCCAGGTGGTGCCCTCTGCTGCCTGTCAGCTTGACACCATGCACCTCTATACACCTCTTCTTAAAACATACCTAATACTGGCCGGGTGCAGTGGTTCATGCCTGTAATCCCAGCACTTTGGGAGGCTGAGGTGGGTGGATCACAAGGTCAGGAGATGGAGACCATCCTGGCTAACACAGTGAAATCCTGTCTCTACTAAAAAAATACAAAAAATAGCCGGGTGAGGTGGCGGGCGCCTGTAGTCCCAGCTACTCGGGAGGCTGAGGTAGGAGAATGGCGTGAACCCGGGAGGCGGAGGTTGCAGTGAACCGAGATCGTGCCACTGCACTCCAGCCTGGGCAACAGAGTGAGACTGTGTCTCAAAAAATGAAAATAAAAATAAATAAAATAAAAAATAAAAACCACACCTAATTCCCAAACAAAGACGATCCCCTAACGTCATAAAAGCATTCAGTGTACCCCTGAAAACACACTAACCCTTTCCCAAAAGAGCACGGGGTGATGTTTCCTCTTCTCCATGAGATCCTGTGGCACAAACGCTGTGATACAAAGTAACAATGCTTGGAAACTATGCTCTGAAGTCAATGCATCTTAGGTAACACCATAAAGGGAGAGAGAGAGGAAGAACAGATTTGCTTTGTGTATGTGGTTATGTATCCGTACACAAAAACACATTAAATATAAATACAATATTATAATTTACCATCATGACAATTACAGTCCTTGCTTCTGTGACTGGCCCCGAGGGCATCGCTGGGGCTCGCAGCTGCCTTCTTCTCCCCCCACACAATGCTCCCTTTCCCCTTGAGCAGCATGTCAGCTGGTCTGCTTCCTTACCTGGTGGGGAGACCCAAACCTTCATTCCCGAGGGTCTGGGCATTTGTAGTCCTGCCTGGATTGGGTGTTGTAATTTCCCATGGCAGTATTAAGAGACACCCTGTGGGATATCCTGTTTTCTAGACACACTCTTCCTTACCTCCTCGTGGAGCAGTGGTCAATTTCCCCTTGACAATTGGATCGATAAGTCCAGCCAGGATAGAAATTCCCTTCTTAGCCTGTTGACTCAGAGACACGAGGAGTCTAACGTGGCCAGGCAGCAGGCTGAACTTCCAGGACAATAACATCGTTGCTTGTGTCTCCTGATGGAAGCATTTCTCCCTCTGGAACTAAGACTTCTAGGCCAGCAGAGCATATAGTGATGGCAGCAGGAAGCAAAACAAATGTGCTAGCAGGTAACCAGGGGTGATGGCGAGTGGCACCCCTCCATCCATTTCCACCCCTTGGTTCCTGGACCCGTGAGTTCTGGCTATGGGAGACAGCCACACATGTTGTACACTGATTCGGAGCACGCACAGCCCAGCAGAAGCTCTCCCAGCCTGGGAGGTGCCATCGCCATCAAAAGGCCATTCCCTGGCTCTATCAAGCCCACTGCTCCAGGCTGGAGCATTGGTAAGAGCGGGAATTCCGTGAGCAGGGGCCCATGGCTGCTTTTCTTTGGCTGTGAAGTGAGTGCCTTGCCAGGAGCACTGAACGTGGAAGAGGCGTCCTCCAAGTCCAGAGATGGCGGCACTCCCAGTAAACCTGCCTGGACTTCAGCTCAGGCTCCCACACACACAGCGTCCTCTGGCAGAGAGTTCTTTCTGCTCAGCTCCGAGGACCCATGGACGTGACTTCACAGGCTTCTGTGATGGGGGTACATCCAGCCAGCAGGGCCCCTGAACACAAGGGGGTGCTCAGACCTGAACGCTCTCAGGAGGCCATTCCTACCTGAAGGGAATAGCAGGGCCATGGCCCAGTTGGAGAAAGAAGAAGTTAAGACGTGGCAGGAGCCTCATGAACCCACCAGCACGTTAGAAGGACAACCGACGATTAGGAAAAAGGACAAAGTCAGCAGCCGAGCCTGCCTGTTTCTGCCCTGGTGCGTTTTTGCCTGGAACTTGGTGCTGAGTCCACGGCATGGAGAGGCAGACGCAGCAGCCGGCTCCCTAAGTGCTCGTATCCACATTGCTGCAACATTTACATGTAGATATTATTTTAATTGCAAAAACACACTAACCAGCACTAAAATAATTAAAAGTGCTTTGTAAATTGTGACATCCCAATACTGCACAGTGAAAGAAACTGATTATTAAATATTGAGTCTAATTGTCACTGTAATTCACATTCAGTAGACAGCCAGACATTTTTCAAATGAATGAAAATGTTCTATAAAATCAATTCATTATGTAAGAGCCACACACCACTAACTTGCTATTACACTATCATCATCTATCCGGAGGAAGCCCAGGCGGAGGAGTGCATTCCTTCCACACCTCAAGATAACATGGTTTCAACGCGTGCACATTGCACTTGCCCGGAGGGACCTGGGGACTCTGTCTAACCTGGGAGCAGATGGCAGAATGGTCAAGGAAGGCTGTGAATGTTCAAGTTTCTGTCCGATGAGCGAAAGGAAATGGAAATTTCCTGTAAAATATTTACCTTTCTGCAGCAGTGGGAATAACAAGGCCTCAAATGGTGTGTGAGGCCAGTGAAACCGAAAACGTGGGGACCGCTCGCTCAAAGGATGAAGAATTTCAGGTCAGTGACAGCGATGTATTAACCCAGGGTGGGGTCCTTCGAGTGTGGGCCCCTGTACACTGCAGGAGGAGTCAGCTGACCAGCCACGAATGCGGGGCCAGCAAAGCTGAGAATGGCCCCACAGGGCAGCTGAGAATCTGCCCAAGGGCACCACAGATGCCACCATTCCATCAGGTCCCAGGTACTGGGTTTCGGCGTGTTGGACCTAAACACCAATGAAACTGTGCTTATGTCCTGTGGTGTATGTGTGTGTTTGGGGATTTGTGTGTGCAGGTCTGTGTGTATGTGACATATGTGACTGTGTTCATATGTGTGTGTGAGTGTGCACCTGCATGTGTGTGTGTGAATGTATGCAGGTATGCGTGCATGTCTGTGTGTGCTTTTGTATATGTGTGCTCATGTGTGTGTGTGGTACCTGCATATGCGTGTGAATGTAATGCATGTATGCGTGCATGCCTGTGTGTGCTTTTGTATATGTGAGTGTGTTCATGTGTGTGTGTACCTGCGTGTGTGAATGTATGCACGTATGTGTGCATGCCTGTGTGTTTGTGTGAGTGTGTTCATGTGTGTATGTCAGTGTGCACCTGCGTGTGTGTGGCTGTGTGTGTTGCATACCTGTGTGTGCCTTTGTGTATGTGAGTGTAAGTGCATTCATGTGTGTGTGTGAGTGTGCACCTGCATGTGTGTGTGAGTGTATGTATGTATGTGTGCATGCCTGTGTGTGTTTTGTGTATGTGAGTGCATTCATGTGTGTGTGAGTGTGCACCTGCGTGTGTGTGGCTGTGTGTGTTTGCATACCTGTGTGTGTGCCTTTGTGTATGTGAGTGTATGTAAGTCATTCGTGTGTGTGTGAGTGTGTGAGTGTATGCATGTATGCGTGCATGCCTGTGTGTGCTTTTGTATATGTGTGTTCATGTGTGTGTACCTGCGTGTGTGTATGAATGTATGCATGTATGCATGCATGCCTGTGTGTTTGTGTGTGTCCTCATGTGTGCATGTCAGTGTGCACCTGCGTGTGTGGTTGTGTTTGCATACCTGTGTGTGTGCCTTTGTGTATGTGAGTGTAAGTGCATTCATGTGTGTGTGAGTGTGCACCTGCATGTGTATGGCTGTGTGTTTGCATACCTGTGTGTGCCTTTGTGTATGTGAGTGTATGTAAATCATTCGTGTGTGTGCTTTTGTGTGAGTGTGTTCATATGTGCATGTCAGTGCACACCTGTGTGAGTGTGGCTGTGGCTGTGTGCATACCTGTGTGTGTGCCTTTGTGTATGTGAGTGTATGTGAGTTCATTCATTGTGTGAGTGTGCACCTGCATGTGTGTGTCTTTGTGGATGCCTGAGTGTGCCATGTGTGTGCATGTGTGTTGGGAGCTGCACCATCCTCATTTGAGATGAGGGTGGCCCCTCTGGAATGACTTGTCAGTGGCCCTGCTGGGTCCTGTCTTGACCCCACCTCACCTGGCTTTGCTTCCAGGTGGTGCCCTACTGCTTGCTGAGCTCCTTCAGCCCGGCCCGTCCTTCACAGGTGGAGGGAGCACGTGCTCTCCAGGCCTGGTTCCATGGCTTCCGTCCCTGTGACACCTGAGGCAGACCCTCGCCCCAGCCAGGCCGACCTCGGCAGGGGCTGCAGCCTGCACCCAGGCTGGGAAGGCCAGTGAGCTGCCCAGCTGTGCTGGTGGCTGAAGGGACCCAGGCTGTTCCTCCCGATACGCCTTCCTACCCTTCCCTGGGGAGAAGCGTCCATCCTGCTGGAGGAGCTCCAGGCTGTGTGGCTGTTCCGAATGCTTCCGGACCGGGTCTGTCTCCTCTCTGGGGCTGAGAAGCACCTGCCTCCCAGGAACCTGGCTCTGCCTCCCTGTTCAGGGAAAGCCGGTACCTCGTTTGCAAAAACAGATTTTAACAAAATATTTCTCACAGCCTGCTTTCCATAGATCTCGCCAGGATTTCTGGTCACTCCTCGGCTGGGAGTGGATTTGGGAGCCTCTCTGCCCGCTGGGGAGGAATCCTCACCTCAGGGCTGGGTGCCCACCACCACAGGCCGGCTGACTTCGCCCACATGTGCCCCTCGCGTCCCGTGGTGACGCGGAGCTTCGGGGGAAAGTCAGCAGACAGGAATAGGAAGTGAGGATCCTGCCCCATCTGGGAGACACAGCGTGGAGACCTGGGAAGCGTCACCCACCTGGCTGAGCCTGGGTTTTTCCGTCTATGTGAAGGTGTCGACGAGGCCTCTCACCCACGCCCCTCCTGAGGACGCAGTCAGCGTCTCCTCTCATCCCATGATCGTGAAGCCCGAGACCACACCAGTGAAGGGGGCCCCAGCCCAACACTGAAGGGCTCTAGAACCCCCAGAGAGCAGAGACTTTCACCAGAAGCTTCTTTCTTAAAAAAAAAAAAAAAAAAAAAAAAAAAAATCCCTTTTAAAACATTTTCAGTCACATGATCAAGAGTAAAATTTGCCCATCTAATTTATTAAACTTCCATCCAAACTTAGACATCAAATGTTTTATTAATATTTTCTATCATCCCTACAAGTTAAACCAGCCATGAAAATTACCTTCAACAGAAAAAAAAAAAAAAGTTGAAAATGTATTCATTTATAGGAGTCGCACCGCGGCCCTCCTTCGGCAATTTAATCAGAGATGACTGAGGTATGCCCGAATACGTTTTCTCTGACACAAATATTAAAATCTTTAATTAATGTCAATCAGGCCCAGAGGAAGGAGCTGTTCGCAGCAGCCAGTAACCCAGAGCAGCTGCCAGGCTGAGCCCCTCCCCGGAGCCCCCAGGCAGAAAAGCAGAAACCACCCGGGGTCTCCTGCAGGCCCCTGGCAGCCTCGAGTGCGGCCGGAGGTGACGTGTCCTCTGTGGGTGACAGAGGTGGGAGGTACCTGGACACGCCGTCCACATCTCCCTCCCTTCCATCCTTCCTGTCTCTCTATTTCTCTCTCTTCCTTCCTAATTCCCTCCCTCCCTCCCTTCCATCCTTCCTCTCTCTCTATTTCTCTCTCCTTTCCTAACTCCTTCCTTCTTAATCTCCCTCCCTCCCTCTCTCCTTCCTTCCTTCCTTCTTTCCTTTTCTTTCCTTCTTTTCCTTTCCTTCCTCCTCCTCCCTCCCTCCCTCCCTCCCTCCCCCCTCCCTTCCTTCCTTCCTTCCTTCCTTCCTTCCTTCCTTCCTTCCTTCCTTGCTTCCTTCCTTTCTTCTTTCCTTCCTCTGTTTAAATTCTTGTTGACTTTTTTTCCAGGAGACCTCATATTGTAGCCTCCAGGAACCCAAATACTAAGGGTGTGGATATTTTCAACAAAAATAAAAATGCCCTCCCGGGGCTGAATTGAACTTCATGGGTTGCTGTGACTCAAACACCCTGCACCTGTGAGCTCGTGCTGCGGGAGCCGCTGCCTGTGGGCCCCAAGTGACAGGTGGGTGTGCCCAGGAGGGCCTCTGACCAGCTCACAGGTGTCTCCAGGCAGGGTGCTGGGGGTGGGGGGTGGGAGGGCCCAACACGAAGTGCATCTGGGTGCCGCGGCCCATCTGGTCCTGAGACCGAGGTCGGTGCCAGGCTGTGTGTGGTGGTCCGTGTGAAAAAGGCAACAGACAGGAGCAGGGGCTTCTGCAAACTGTAATGCTGCTGCCCAGACCTGTGGGCGGCCCCACACGGATGCTCTTAGTGTGAAGTTGTCCTTGGTGGGCAGGGAGGCCCAGGGGTGTCCACAGAGTCAGCTCTCCAGGCCTCTGTTCCTCCATCCAGGACACCAGGGCCAGGCTTGCAGCCACAGCGGGTCTGGGAGGCTTCTGAGGAAGCTGCTGAAGGGGGGCCTCTGACGCCCTGGGCTGAGTTCAATGTGTGTGGAATTTGGCATGGTCTCCAGGCGTGGGGACTGGTGGGGGCCGGTCTGCTTCTCCTGCAAAGCTGGGCCCTCGAGGACCCTGGATCTCCGTCTCCAGAGGCACCCCGAAACTTCTCCCACAGGGCACCTGGGTGACAAGGTGGGTGGGAGGGACGCGGCATTTGTGCAGGACTTTGAGGGAGGAATTATTTTCTTCTGGAGTCATTCCCATTATGTTCCTGTCTCTCAGCCTTCTGCTTGGTATACGACCTGATGTCTTCTCCACCTGAAATGCCATAAAAAGTCAGTTTCCCACATGTTCTATCATTTGATGATTGCCGTTGTGGAAGAATGGCAGCCTCCATGCCCGGGCTAATCCTCTGTGGAAATAAAGCATGGGCTCCTTAGCACCTCTCAGCCCCTGGAGTAGCTCCCGGGAACTGAGGAAGAGGCAGATTGGCACCTGCCTTGCCCCTCCCCAAGCAGCCAATACCCCCACCCAAACATCACCCCAGAGACCAGGCTGGGACAGACTCCCCAGACAGCTGATATCTCCACCCCGGGTGTCACACAGACTCCGAATTATCTCTCACTCACATTGACAAATGCCCAGAGGTGAAACATGTGGGGACAGAACAGCTCCTCCACTTCCCATGGAGCCCCCCCCAGCAATTAAACTCACCCAGGTGGGGAGGAAGCTCTCCCTGATGGCTGTGGGCGGGAAGAGGGGAAGGGTAGAGGGTGCTGAAACCCAGCCTACCCTGGGGTCACAGCTGCCCACAACCCAGAGCGGCCGGATCCACACAAAACTCCCAATGACCCAGGGGCCCCCGGGGTGCCAGGCATAGTGCCCACAGCCTTTAACACAGGTGGCCTCCACCCATTTTACAGGCCAGAAAACTAAGGCTCAGTGAGGTAAGGTGGCTTACAAGATCCCACTGAGATCTGGCTTTAAACCCGGCTCAAACTCAGCCTTGTCCAGCCCCAATAACCTATGAGGTCTCCACCGCTCAATACATTCATCACTGGACTCAGGATCCCCGCTGCCTGGCCAACCTCCTGGCCTTCCTGGCACACCACAGAGCCTCAGGAGCCTGACCTCACTGGACCTTCTGCCCACCCCCCACCCCCACGTCAGCAGGTCCCCAGCTTCCCAAGCACCTTCTCACTCACTGCCTGTGTGAGCCTCCAGGACTTGAGGAGCAAATTCCACAAACTGGGGACCTAGAGCAGCAGAGATGCCTGCTGCCACAGTTCCGAAGGCCAGGAACCTGACACCGAGGTATCCTAGGGCCATGGCCCCTCCCCAGGTCTTGGGGAGGACACTTCCTGCCTCTTCCAGCTTCTGGTGGTCCCAGGAGTCTCTGGGCTACACAACTCCAGCCTCTGCTCTGGTGTGGCCATTTCTGTTTTGTTTTTTAGACAGAATCTCATTGCTGCTCTGGGCACAGTGCCCATGGGGAGCCCTGTCTGCAAGGAACACATCTCTGCTGCCGCTTGAATAAAGGCGTCTAACTCTACCAGCTTGCTCCGGAATTCTTTTCTGGGTGAAGCCAAGAACCCTCCCCAACTAAGCCCTGATTTGGGGGCTCACTTGCCCTGCATCAAGGGGGGAAGTCAACAAATGCACATGTGCTGATGTGGCTCAGCCCTGACCTGCACCAGCGAGTGTGAGTCCTGGGGACCACCACAGCAGGCCAGCATCCGGGTGGTGGGGGCTGCGCTCCTGCAAGGCGTTGTCCAAGTGGACAGAGGGAAGCAGCACTCCCTGCATGGTCCCTCCAGGTGCGTGAGCATCTGCAGTTACCTCAATAAAACCCCCAATTCAGAAACACTGAAAAAACAACCCTGGCATCCCTTTTGGGGCCCAGAATGACATGCCAGATGCTCCGGCCACTCCCCACGAAGTGGCGGCCAGCACTAGACCTGGGGGCCCTGGGACCTGCTGTACTCAGGCAGCCACTGCCTTTGCCTCCTGGACTACGGTCCTCAGGGGTGACAAATGTGAACAGAGGGTCCCCAGGTGACCGTGGGTTTCAGATGAACAACGGACAGGTTTCTAGACAAGTGTGGCCCAGACAATAATTGCAATGCCTGGGACATACTTAGGCCGAAAATGATGGGTTGTTTATCTGAAATTCCAGTGTCCTGTATTTCATTTGGGGATCCTTCTCCTGTTTCCTGGGGCACATGTTCCAGTTGGGGATCTGGACAATAGCAAATCAATGAGCAAATAAACCCAATTGCAAGCAGTGGGGATTCTGCAGGAAGGACTTCACCTGGACAACGAGAGAGACAGAGAGAGAGAACGTGTGCATGCATCCGTGCTTGTGTGTGTGGTGTGCATATGAGTGGAGGGGGGAACGCAGGCCACCTGCACCTGTCTGCTGGGCAGCCCACCAGGGCAGACCCCTTTGCTCCATTCCCAATGTCACCCGCAGATCCTGGATAGGCCTGGCTCAGCAGATGTTCCGTAAATGAATAAAGTGGTGATTAAAGAGCCTTTTGGACCGGCCATGGTTCCAGCAGCAGCCACCCTGATGAGCTGGGCTGTGCCAGGCTGGAGGACGCCAAAGTGACAACCACATCGAGGAGACAGCTATAGCAGTGGGAGCTGCAAAGACAGGTGCTGGTGACTACCAGGTGCCCTGAGCCCCGGCGGCCCAGGCTGGCCTACTCTTGGATGCCCCAGCCTCACTCACTCTGTAGCACTTCATGCAGAGATGCCCAGTGCCCAGTGGACTTGACCACCTTAGTAAAGCTGGCAGCTCTGCTGTGTCCAGGTCCAGCCCAGGGTCCTGATAGGGGCTTCCAAGGGAAACGCTAATAGCCGCGTCCCACCAAATAGCACTTTCTACGCTGCACTGCATGCTGAAAATTGCATTGCTGGAGATGGACCTGCGAGCAGCCTGCTCTATCCTGGGGCTATGCCCGTGTCCTGTGTAGCGGCCCACACTGGATGTAGGAGCTGGAGCAGTTGTGCCAGTGTGGACACTTTCACGATCACTGCAAAGGAGATCAGGGTAGGACACTGGCTGCAGCTCCATCCTCACGGTGGGGTGGGGGCTGGGCTTCCAGGGAGCACAGCTGCTGGCCAGGGTCCTGTGAACGCTGTCTCCCTACGGCACCTACGGAATTGAGGCTGGCCACCCTGGGGGCTCCGGCCCGGCATTTGGACTCCAACCCTTTCCTAGCTCAGCTCCTGCCCCCTGGATCTGCCTGAGTTCCAGCCCCAGCAGTCTCTCATGTTCCCTCTCTCTCAGCTCCTGCCCCCCAGATCTGCCTGGGTCCAGCCCCAGCAGTCTCTCATGTTCCCTCTCTCTCAGCTCCTGCCCCCCAGATCTGCCTGGGTCCAGCCCCAGCAGTCTCTCACGTTCCCTCTCTTCAAGTTCTGTGTTCAACTTTCCCAGGTGAAACCTGCCCCTCCAAGCCCCCGCTCTCTGGTGAGTTTTAGGCCAGTCTCCGGCACCAAATAATTTGCTCAGAAGCCAGGGACTTCTGAATCGTCCTCATTCTCGTCAGCTCCTCCTGCGTGCCAGCTGCCTCCACGTTTCCATCCGATTCTCTCGGCCACCTGGTAGAGCTGCTGTCACCCCCAACCCCGATTTTCAGAGGGGGAAACTGAGGAGCAGTCACTGTAGTGGCTTACCAGGGTCTCAGCTGAAAGCAAGCAAAGCAAAACTCTGTATGCAGTGCTCTCCTCCAGCCCTCCAGACGGCAGATGGGGCCCAACGCCTCACCCAGGCAGCCATGCTGCCCGCTACTGAAAACGCACCGCAGGGGATGGGCGGGCCTGCCCTCCTGAGAGCAGACTGACAGGTGGGGAAGAGCTGCAAGGTTAGCACCCTGGGGGGCCGCGCAGGGAGGCTCCGAGCGAGCCCACGTCCCAGGCTGCACCTGAGCCAGGCCGGACGTGATGTGGGCCCAGGGAGGCCCCTTCACAGCAGCGTGGTGGTCACAGAGGGCTGTGCTGGGCCCCCCTGGGGGAGTCCAGGGCCTAGGCAGAGGCACAGGGGCCCTCTTTGCACAGACAGGTGGGGTCGAGGGTGTGGACACCTTGGTGCCAGACTCAGGAGTGTGACATCATAGCCTCTGCTGGGGCAGACCTTGGAGTGGACCCTGGAGTGATGGTGGGGATGGCAGTGTGTAATGGTCACCCAGGGGCAGCCTGGCCGTGGGGATAGCAGTATGTGATGGTCAACAAGGGGCAGCAGTGATGGTCACCAAGGGCCAGCCTGGCCGTGGGGACCAGGAGGGGAGAGTTCTCTGCCACTGTTCGTGCAGGTGCCCAGCACCTCTGCCCTCAGGGTGGAGAGGAAAAGTGAGAAGTCTATGGCACAGGTGCCACGGGGCAGAGGGGATTTGAGACGGGAACCAGACGTGACCTGGCCATGCCACTCCTGCCGCAGGCTCGTGTGCTCACTTTCCAAACTGATACGTTCCTTAACCTGCTGGGCCTGGCTCTCCTCGCCTCTCCTCCTGTTCTGCTGAGTGAATTCCAACCTCTCATACGGGTGCGGCCCCCTGTTGAAACACTGCTGTGTCCAAGGAGCGCATGATTATTTTAATTAAGAACATGCTGCGGAATGAGGCCACTGAGGCCCACACCCTGTGCCTCCCAGCACTCACCTCCCCTGTGCCCAAGAAGGTGGGTCTCCCGGTGGCACTGCCCAACCCCCTGCCCTGTCACACACGGAACACACGAGGGAGGGCATGCCTCACGCCCTGCCAGGAGCCTGCCTCAGTCTCCCCCCTCCCATTTGCAGGTCTGCATCGGGAGAGGGACGCTCGTGTGCAGCTAGCCTAAGCCCCAGCACTCAGCTCCAGATTGGAGCCTGCAGCAGCTGCCATCCATCATGCTTGGACTGCGGCCCGTGGGCTGGCGATGGCCGTCCACTCTGGGGGCCCAGCCCGGCCGGAGCCCCAGCAAGAGCAGTGATTGATTAACAAGCACACGCCGAATTACTCTCTGTAATGGTGATGAATACAGCTTGGACCTTGCTGGCATTCGCGCTTGTTTATCCATTTTTAGACCCAGGGAACAGCAATCAAGCTCTTCTGCTGGCTGCTGGCCCCTGCGCCAGCCCTGGTGTTGGGGGTGACGCCGGCTTCCCTTCCAGGGCTCCCATCTGTCGTTGGGAAGCAGAGGAGGGCAGGGCAGTGCTCTGTTTCTTCCTGGAAAGGAATCCTTCCAGCACAAGCTGCCCAATGTCAAATGGGTCCACGTGGAGGATTCTGCGGTCACACACACAAGCCTGCTGTAGGGAGAACTGGCCGCCCTGGGCCCCGCGTGAGGGTGAACTCGCTGTGCCCACCGACCTGGCCCACCTGGGATGGGCACTGCCAGGCCCCTTTGCGCTGTCCTGGCGGTCCTCCAGGATGAGATGCTGTCCGCATGCTGGCCTGGGCCACCCCCTCTGAACCTTTGGGCTTCTTAGGCTCAGAGAAACAGGATCCTTGTGGCATCGTGGATACAGCATAAGCAGATATGACCACACCAAGGCAGAACCTGGAGCTCCTTACCCAGGGTGAGTCTGGCTCTAAGGTCCAGGAGTGTCTCCCTGACTGGATAGGTGTGTGACCTGAGATTCAGGGGACTGTGCCTCTGCCCCCCTCACCTCAGCGTATGTGGATTCCTGCACCTACTCAGAAATGAGTCCCCAGCCCTGAAGCTCTGTGCCGGAAACTGGTGTAATCTGGGTCACGGAACAGAGCGAAGTAAATGCTTCCTGGGGGCCTGGAATACGGCCAGTGGTTGTGGAAGTAAATAGGATTTTCAGACACCAGGAACAAGATACGCAGGCTTGGGGTGGAAATGATTAGTGTAGGGGAAGCAATGAGAGGGTTGCAGCCTCACACAGCACAAGCACACAGGCAGCCAGCTCTGATCCAAGACTGAGGACCAGGCGTGTGTGTGCATGTGCGTGTGTGTGCACGTGTGTGGACGCATGCATGTGTGTGTGTGCTCGTGTGTGTGTGTGTGCATGCGTGTGGACGCATGCATGTGTGTGTGTGCTCGTGTGTGTGTGCGTGTGTGTGCATGCGTGTGGACGCATGCATGTGTGTGTGTGCTCGTGTGTGTGGTGTCGTGTGTGTGCATGTGTGTGGATGCATGCATGTGTGTGTGTGTGCACGTGTGTGTGGCCATGTGTGTGCATGTGTGTGGATGCATGCGTGTGTGTGTGCATTTGTGTGTGTGCATGTGTGTGCATGTGTGTGTGCTCTTGTGTGTGTGCACATGTGTGTGGCCATGTGTGTGCATGTGTGTGTGCACATGTGAGTGTGTGGCCATGTGTGTGCATGTGTGTGTGCTCTTGTGTGTGTGCACATGTGTGTGTGGCCATGTGTGTGCATGTGTGGATGCATGCGTGTGGTGTGTGCATTTGCGTGTGTGTGCGTGTGTGTGTGCTCGTGTGTGTGTGCGTGTGCGTGTCTGGATGCATGTGTGTGTGTGTGCACGTGTGCGTGTGTGGCCACGTGTGTGCATGTGTGTGTGCTCTTGTGTGTGTGCACATGTGAGTGTGTGGCCATGTGTGTGCATGTGTGTGGATGCATGCGTGTGTGTGTGTGCATTTGCGTGTGTGTGCGTGTGTGTGTGCTCGTGTGTGTGTGCGTGTGCGTGTCTGGATGCATGTGTGTGTGTGTGCACGTGTGCGTGTGTGGCCACGTGTGTGCATGTGTGTGTGCTCTTGTGTGTGTGCATGTGTGTGCATGTGGTCACGTGTGAGCATGTGCTCATGT
>NC_044560.1:136688339-136697278 GCF_007565055.1 Rhinopithecus roxellana
ATCACATTGAGGCCTACGCTGATAAAGGAAATTTCATCGTTCAAAACGTGAAAGAAGCTTTCTGAGAACTTCTTTCTGATCCTGTGAAGTTCATCTCACAGAGTTACAAACTCTCTCTGCCTCAGAAGCAGTTCGCTACACTCTTTCGGGAATCTGCAAAGTGTGATATTTGGGAGCCTATTGGGGCCCATGGTGATAAAGGGAAAATATCCTCACATAATAACTAAAAGAAGCTTTCTGAGAAACTGCATTGCCAAGTGGGAATGCAACTCACAGGAGTTACACGTTTCTCTTCAGTGATCAGTTTGTTAGCACAGTTTTCTGGAAATCTGCAATTAGATACTTCATAGCGCAATGAACATTACAGTGACAAAGGAAATATCCACAGATGAAAACTAGAAAGAAGCTTTCTTAGAAACTTCTTGGTGATGTGTGAATTCATCTCACAGAGTTACACTTATGTTTCGTGGAGCAGTCCATTAACACTGTCTTTGAGGAATCTGAGAAGGGCTTCTTTGGATCACATTGAGGCCTACGCTGATAAAGGAAATTTCATCCGTTCAAAACGTGAAAGAAGCTTTCTGAGAAACTTCTTTCTGATCTGTGAGTTCATCTCACAGAGTTACAACCTCTGCCTCAAGAAGCAGTTTGCTAACACTCTTTTCGTGGAATCTGCAAAGTGATATTTGGGAGCCTATTGGGGCCCATGGTGATAAAGGAAATATCCTCACATAATAACTAAAGAGAAGCTTTCTGAGAAACTGCATTGCCAAGTGTGAATGCAACTCACAGAGTTACACGTTTCTCTTCAGTGATCAGTTTGTTAGCACAGTTTTCTGGAAATCTGCAATTAGATACTTCATAGCGCAATGAACATTACAGTGACAAAGGAAATATCCACAGATGAAAACTAGAAAGAAGCTTTCTTAGAAACTTCTTGGTGATGTGTGAATTCATCTCACAGAGTTACACTTATGTTTCGTGGAGCAGTCCATTAACACTGTCTTTGAGGAATCTGAGAAGGGCTTCTTTGGATCACATTGAGGCCTACGCTGATAAAGGAAATTTCATCCGTTCAAAACGTGAAAGAAGCTTTCTGAGAAACTTCTTTCTGATCTGTGAGTTCATCTCACAGAGTTACAACCTCTGCCTCAAGAAGCAGTTTGCTAACACTCTTTTCGTGGAATCTGCAAAGTGATATTTGGGAGCCTATTGGGGCCCATGGTGATAAAGGAAATATCCTCACATAATAACTAAAGAGAAGCTTTCTGAGAAACTGCATTGCCAAGTGTGAATGCAACTCACAGAGTTACACGTTTCTCTTCAGTGATCAGTTTGTTAGCACAGTTTTCTGGAAATCTGCAATTAGATACTTCATAGCGCAATGAACATTACAGTGACAAAGGAAATATCCACAGATGAAAACTAGAAAGAAGCTTTCTTAGAAACTTCTTGGTGATGTGTGAATTCATCTCACAGAGTTACACTTATGTTTCGTGGAGCAGTCCATTAACACTGTCTTTGAGGAATCTGAGAAGGGCTTCTTTGGATCACATTGAGGCCTACGCTGATAAAGGAAATTTCATCCGTTCAAAACGTGAAAGAAGCTTTCTGAGAAACTTCTTTCTGATCTGTGAGTTCATCTCACAGAGTTACAACCTCTGCCTCAAGAAGCAGTTTGCTAACACTCTTTTCGTGGAATCTGCAAAGTGATATTTGGGAGCCTATTGGGGCCCATGGTGATAAAGGAAATATCCTCACATAATAACTAAAGAGAAGCTTTCTGAGAAACTGCATTGCCAAGTGTGAATGCAACTCACAGAGTTACACGTTTCTCTTCAGTGATCAGTTTGTTAGCACAGTTTTCTGGAAATCTGCAATTAGATACTTCATAGCGCAATGAACATTACAGTGACAAAGGAAATATCCACAGATGAAAACTAGAAAGAAGCTTTCTTAGAAACTTCTTGGTGATGTGTGAATTCATCTCACAGAGTTACACTTATGTTTCGTGGAGCAGTCCATTAACACTGTCTTTGAGGAATCTGAGAAGGGCTTCTTTGGATCACATTGAGGCCTACGCTGATAAAGGAAATTTCATCCGTTCAAAACGTGAAAGAAGCTTTCTGAGAAACTTCTTTCTGATCTGTGAGTTCATCTCACAGAGTTACAACCTCTGCCTCAAGAAGCAGTTTGCTAACACTCTTTTCGTGGAATCTGCAAAGTGATATTTGGGAGCCTATTGGGGCCCATGGTGATAAAGGAAATATCCTCACATAATAACTAAAGAGAAGCTTTCTGAGAAACTGCATTGCCAAGTGTGAATGCAACTCACAGAGTTACACGTTTCTCTTCAGTGATCAGTTTGTTAGCACAGTTTTCTGGAAATCTGCAATTAGATACTTCATAGCGCAATGAACATTACAGTGACAAAGGAAATATCCACAGATGAAAACTAGAAAGAAGCTTTCTTAGAAACTTCTTGGTGATGTGTGAATTCATCTCACAGAGTTACACTTATGTTTCGTGGAGCAGTCCATTAACACTGTCTTTGAGGAATCTGAGAAGGGCTTCTTTGGATCACATTGAGGCCTACGCTGATAAAGGAAATTTCATCCGTTCAAAACGTGAAAGAAGCTTTCTGAGAAACTTCTTTCTGATCTGTGAGTTCATCTCACAGAGTTACAACCTCTGCCTCAAGAAGCAGTTTGCTAACACTCTTTTCGTGGAATCTGCAAAGTGATATTTGGGAGCCTATTGGGGCCCATGGTGATAAAGGAAATATCCTCACATAATAACTAAAGAGAAGCTTTCTGAGAAACTGCATTGCCAAGTGTGAATGCAACTCACAGAGTTACACGTTTCTCTTCAGTGATCAGTTTGTTAGCACAGTTTTCTGGAAATCTGCAATTAGATACTTCATAGCGCAATGAACATTACAGTGACAAAGGAAATATCCACAGATGAAAACTAGAAAGAAGCTTTCTTAGAAACTTCTTGGTGATGTGTGAATTCATCTCACAGAGTTACACTTATGTTTCGTGGAGCAGTCCATTAACACTGTCTTTGAGGAATCTGAGAAGGGCTTCTTTGGATCACATTGAGGCCTACGCTGATAAAGGAAATTTCATCCGTTCAAAACGTGAAAGAAGCTTTCTGAGAAACTTCTTTCTGATCTGTGAGTTCATCTCACAGAGTTACAACCTCTGCCTCAAGAAGCAGTTTGCTAACACTCTTTTCGTGGAATCTGCAAAGTGATATTTGGGAGCCTATTGGGGCCCATGGTGATAAAGGAAATATCCTCACATAATAACTAAAGAGAAGCTTTCTGAGAAACTGCATTGCCAAGTGTGAATGCAACTCACAGAGTTACACGTTTCTCTTCAGTGATCAGTTTGTTAGCACAGTTTTCTGGAAATCTGCAATTAGATACTTCATAGCGCAATGAACATTACAGTGACAAAGGAAATATCCACAGATGAAAACTAGAAAGAAGCTTTCTTAGAAACTTCTTGGTGATGTGTGAATTCATCTCACAGAGTTACACTTATGTTTCGTGGAGCAGTCCATTAACACTGTCTTTGAGGAATCTGAGAAGGGCTTCTTTGGATCACATTGAGGCCTACGCTGATAAAGGAAATTTCATCCGTTCAAAACGTGAAAGAAGCTTTCTGAGAAACTTCTTTCTGATCTGTGAGTTCATCTCACAGAGTTACAACCTCTGCCTCAAGAAGCAGTTTGCTAACACTCTTTTCGTGGAATCTGCAAAGTGATATTTGGGAGCCTATTGGGGCCCATGGTGATAAAGGAAATATCCTCACATAATAACTAAAGAGAAGCTTTCTGAGAAACTGCATTGCCAAGTGTGAATGCAACTCACAGAGTTACACGTTTCTCTTCAGTGATCAGTTTGTTAGCACAGTTTTCTGGAAATCTGCAATTAGATACTTCATAGCGCAATGAACATTACAGTGACAAAGGAAATATCCACAGATGAAAACTAGAAAGAAGCTTTCTTAGAAACTTCTTGGTGATGTGTGAATTCATCTCACAGAGTTACACTTATGTTTCGTGGAGCAGTCCATTAACACTGTCTTTGAGGAATCTGAGAAGGGCTTCTTTGGATCACATTGAGGCCTACGCTGATAAAGGAAATTTCATCCGTTCAAAACGTGAAAGAAGCTTTCTGAGAAACTTCTTTCTGATCTGTGAGTTCATCTCACAGAGTTACAACCTCTGCCTCAAGAAGCAGTTTGCTAACACTCTTTTCGTGGAATCTGCAAAGTGATATTTGGGAGCCTATTGGGGCCCATGGTGATAAAGGAAATATCCTCACATAATAACTAAAGAGAAGCTTTCTGAGAAACTGCATTGCCAAGTGTGAATGCAACTCACAGAGTTACACGTTTCTCTTCAGTGATCAGTTTGTTAGCACAGTTTTCTGGAAATCTGCAATTAGATACTTCATAGCGCAATGAACATTACAGTGACAAAGGAAATATCCACAGATGAAAACTAGAAAGAAGCTTTCTTAGAAACTTCTTGGTGATGTGTGAATTCATCTCACAGAGTTACACTTATGTTTCGTGGAGCAGTCCATTAACACTGTCTTTGAGGAATCTGAGAAGGGCTTCTTTGGATCACATTGAGGCCTACGCTGATAAAGGAAATTTCATCCGTTCAAAACGTGAAAGAAGCTTTCTGAGAAACTTCTTTCTGATCTGTGAGTTCATCTCACAGAGTTACAACCTCTGCCTCAAGAAGCAGTTTGCTAACACTCTTTTCGTGGAATCTGCAAAGTGATATTTGGGAGCCTATTGGGGCCCATGGTGATAAAGGAAATATCCTCACATAATAACTAAAGAGAAGCTTTCTGAGAAACTGCATTGCCAAGTGTGAATGCAACTCACAGAGTTACACGTTTCTCTTCAGTGATCAGTTTGTTAGCACAGTTTTCTGGAAATCTGCAATTAGATACTTCATAGCGCAATGAACATTACAGTGACAAAGGAAATATCCACAGATGAAAACTAGAAAGAAGCTTTCTTAGAAACTTCTTGGTGATGTGTGAATTCATCTCACAGAGTTACACTTATGTTTCGTGGAGCAGTCCATTAACACTGTCTTTGAGGAATCTGAGAAGGGCTTCTTTGGATCACATTGAGGCCTACGCTGATAAAGGAAATTTCATCCGTTCAAAACGTGAAAGAAGCTTTCTGAGAAACTTCTTTCTGATCTGTGAGTTCATCTCACAGAGTTACAACCTCTGCCTCAAGAAGCAGTTTGCTAACACTCTTTTCGTGGAATCTGCAAAGTGATATTTGGGAGCCTATTGGGGCCCATGGTGATAAAGGAAATATCCTCACATAATAACTAAAGAGAAGCTTTCTGAGAAACTGCATTGCCAAGTGTGAATGCAACTCACAGAGTTACACGTTTCTCTTCAGTGATCAGTTTGTTAGCACAGTTTTCTGGAAATCTGCAATTAGATACTTCATAGCGCAATGAACATTACAGTGACAAAGGAAATATCCACAGATGAAAACTAGAAAGAAGCTTTCTTAGAAACTTCTTGGTGATGTGTGAATTCATCTCACAGAGTTACACTTATGTTTCGTGGAGCAGTCCATTAACACTGTCTTTGAGGAATCTGAGAAGGGCTTCTTTGGATCACATTGAGGCCTACGCTGATAAAGGAAATTTCATCCGTTCAAAACGTGAAAGAAGCTTTCTGAGAAACTTCTTTCTGATCTGTGAGTTCATCTCACAGAGTTACAACCTCTGCCTCAAGAAGCAGTTTGCTAACACTCTTTTCGTGGAATCTGCAAAGTGATATTTGGGAGCCTATTGGGGCCCATGGTGATAAAGGAAATATCCTCACATAATAACTAAAGAGAAGCTTTCTGAGAAACTGCATTGCCAAGTGTGAATGCAACTCACAGAGTTACACGTTTCTCTTCAGTGATCAGTTTGTTAGCACAGTTTTCTGGAAATCTGCAATTAGATACTTCATAGCGCAATGAACATTACAGTGACAAAGGAAATATCCACAGATGAAAACTAGAAAGAAGCTTTCTTAGAAACTTCTTGGTGATGTGTGAATTCATCTCACAGAGTTACACTTATGTTTCGTGGAGCAGTCCATTAACACTGTCTTTGAGGAATCTGAGAAGGGCTTCTTTGGATCACATTGAGGCCTACGCTGATAAAGGAAATTTCATCCGTTCAAAACGTGAAAGAAGCTTTCTGAGAAACTTCTTTCTGATCTGTGAGTTCATCTCACAGAGTTACAACCTCTGCCTCAAGAAGCAGTTTGCTAACACTCTTTTCGTGGAATCTGCAAAGTGATATTTGGGAGCCTATTGGGGCCCATGGTGATAAAGGAAATATCCTCACATAATAACTAAAGAGAAGCTTTCTGAGAAACTGCATTGCCAAGTGTGAATGCAACTCACAGAGTTACACGTTTCTCTTCAGTGATCAGTTTGTTAGCACAGTTTTCTGGAAATCTGCAATTAGATACTTCATAGCGCAATGAACATTACAGTGACAAAGGAAATATCCACAGATGAAAACTAGAAAGAAGCTTTCTTAGAAACTTCTTGGTGATGTGTGAATTCATCTCACAGAGTTACACTTATGTTTCGTGGAGCAGTCCATTAACACTGTCTTTGAGGAATCTGAGAAGGGCTTCTTTGGATCACATTGAGGCCTACGCTGATAAAGGAAATTTCATCCGTTCAAAACGTGAAAGAAGCTTTCTGAGAAACTTCTTTCTGATCTGTGAGTTCATCTCACAGAGTTACAACCTCTGCCTCAAGAAGCAGTTTGCTAACACTCTTTTCGTGGAATCTGCAAAGTGATATTTGGGAGCCTATTGGGGCCCATGGTGATAAAGGAAATATCCTCACATAATAACTAAAGAGAAGCTTTCTGAGAAACTGCATTGCCAAGTGTGAATGCAACTCACAGAGTTACACGTTTCTCTTCAGTGATCAGTTTGTTAGCACAGTTTTCTGGAAATCTGCAATTAGATACTTCATAGCGCAATGAACATTACAGTGACAAAGGAAATATCCACAGATGAAAACTAGAAAGAAGCTTTCTTAGAAACTTCTTGGTGATGTGTGAATTCATCTCACAGAGTTACACTTATGTTTCGTGGAGCAGTCCATTAACACTGTCTTTGAGGAATCTGAGAAGGGCTTCTTTGGATCACATTGAGGCCTACGCTGATAAAGGAAATTTCATCCGTTCAAAACGTGAAAGAAGCTTTCTGAGAAACTTCTTTCTGATCTGTGAGTTCATCTCACAGAGTTACAACCTCTGCCTCAAGAAGCAGTTTGCTAACACTCTTTTCGTGGAATCTGCAAAGTGATATTTGGGAGCCTATTGGGGCCCATGGTGATAAAGGAAATATCCTCACATAATAACTAAAGAGAAGCTTTCTGAGAAACTGCATTGCCAAGTGTGAATGCAACTCACAGAGTTACACGTTTCTCTTCAGTGATCAGTTTGTTAGCACAGTTTTCTGGAAATCTGCAATTAGATACTTCATAGCGCAATGAACATTACAGTGACAAAGGAAATATCCACAGATGAAAACTAGAAAGAAGCTTTCTTAGAAACTTCTTGGTGATGTGTGAATTCATCTCACAGAGTTACACTTATGTTTCGTGGAGCAGTCCATTAACACTGTCTTTGAGGAATCTGAGAAGGGCTTCTTTGGATCACATTGAGGCCTACGCTGATAAAGGAAATTTCATCCGTTCAAAACGTGAAAGAAGCTTTCTGAGAAACTTCTTTCTGATCTGTGAGTTCATCTCACAGAGTTACAACCTCTGCCTCAAGAAGCAGTTTGCTAACACTCTTTTCGTGGAATCTGCAAAGTGATATTTGGGAGCCTATTGGGGCCCATGGTGATAAAGGAAATATCCTCACATAATAACTAAAGAGAAGCTTTCTGAGAAACTGCATTGCCAAGTGTGAATGCAACTCACAGAGTTACACGTTTCTCTTCAGTGATCAGTTTGTTAGCACAGTTTTCTGGAAATCTGCAATTAGATACTTCATAGCTGCAAGTGAACATTACAGTGACAAAGGAAATATCCACAGATGAAAACTAGAAAGAAGCTTTCTTAGAAACTTCTTGGTGATGTGTGAATTCATCTCACAGAGTTACACTTATGTTTCGTGGAGCAGTCCATTAACACTGTCTTTGAGGAATCTGAGAAGGGCTTCTTTGGAATCACATTGAGGCCTACTGCTGATAAGGAAATTTCATCCGTTCAAAACGTGAAAGAAGCTTTCCGAAAACTTCTTCTGATCTGTGAGTTATCTCACAGAGTTACAACCTCTGCCTCAGAAGCAGTTTGCTAACACTCTTTTCGTGGATCTGCAAAGTGATATTTGGGAGCCTATTGGGGCCATGGTGATAAAGGAAATATCCTCACATAATAACTAAAGAGAAGCTTTCTGAGAAACTGCATTGCCAAGTGTGAATGCAACTCACAGAGTTACACGTTTCTCTTCAGTGATCAGTTTTGTTAGCACAGTTTTCTGGAAATCTGCAATTAGATACTTCTTCATACCGCCTGAACATTACAGTGACAAATTAAATATCCACAGATGAAAACCAGAAAGAAGCTTTCTTAGAAACTTCTTGGTGATGTGTGAATTCATCTCACAGAGTTACACTTATGTTTCGTGGAGCAGTCCATTAACACTGTCTTTGAGGAATCTGAGAAGGGCTTCTTTGGATCACATTGAGGCCTACGCTGATAAAGGAAATTTCATCCGTTCAAAACGTGAAAGAAGCTTTCTGAGAAACTTCTTTCTGATCTGTGAGTTCATCTCACAGAGTTACAACCTCTGCCTCAAGAAGAAGTTTGCTAACACTCTTTTCGTGGAATCTGCAAATGTATTTGGAGCCTATTGGG
>NC_044560.1:136697378-136711189 GCF_007565055.1 Rhinopithecus roxellana
AAGCAGTTTGCTAACACTCTTTTCGTGGAATCTGCAAAGTGATATTTGGGAGCCCATAGGGGCCCAGGTGAAAAAGCAAATATCCTCACATAATAACTAGAGAGAAACTTTCTGAGAGATTGCTTTCTGATGTGTTACTTCATCACACAGAGTTCCACCCTTCCCTTCTTGAACTGTTTGCTAACACTGTTGTCGTGGATTCTGCAAAGGTATATTGGAGCACATTGAGGGCTATGTGAAAAGGCAAATATCCTCACACAATAACTAAAGAGAAGCTTTCTGAGAACTGCATTGCCATGTGTGAATGCAACTCACAGACTTACACGTTTCTCTTCAGTGATCAGTTTGTTAGCACAGTTTTCTGGAAATCTGCAATTAGATACTTCATAGCGCAATGAACATTACACTGACAAAGGAATATCCAAGATGAAACTAGAAAGAAGCTTTCTTAGAAACTTTTTGGATTGTGAATTCATCTCACAGAGTTACACTTATGTTTCGTGGAGCAGTCCATTAACACTGTCTTTGAGGAACCTGAGAAGTGCTTCCTTGGATCGCATTGAGGCCTACGCTGAGAAAGGAAATTTCATCCGTTCAAAACGTGAAAGAAGCTTTCTGAGAAACTTCTTTTTGATCTGTGAGTTCATCTCACAGACTTATAAATTAGACTTCAGGAAGCAGTTTGCTAACACTCTTTTCGTGGAATCTGGAAAGTGATATTTGGGAGCCCATAGGGGCCCATGGTGAAAAAGGAAATATCCTCACATAATAACTATGGAGAAACTTTCTGAGAGATTGCTTTCTGATGTGTTACTTCATCACAGAGTTCCACACTTCCCTTCTTGGAACCGTTGCTAACACTGTTGTCGTGGATTCTGCAAAGGTATATTTGGGAGCACATTGAGGGCTATGGTGAAAAAGGAAATATCCTCACATAATAACTAAAGAGAAGCTTTCTGAGAAACTGCATTGCCATGTGTGAATGCAACTCACAGAGTTACAGTTCTCTTCAGTGATCAGTTTGTTAGCACAGTTTTTCTGGAAATCTGCAATTAGATACTCATCGTGCAATGACCTTACGGTGACAAAGGAAATATCCACAGATGAAAACCAGAAAGAAGCTTTCTTAGAAACTTCTTGGTGATGTGTGAATTCATCTCACAGAGTTACACTTATGTTTTGGAGCAGTCCATTAACACTGTCTTTAGGAACCTGAGAAGGGCTCCTTTGGATCACATTGAGGCCACGCTGATAAAGGAAATTTCATCCGTTCAAAACGTGAAAGAAGCTTCTGAGAAACTTCTTTCTGATCTGTGAGTTCATCTCACAGACTTATAACTTAGACTTCAGGAAGCAGTTTGCTAACACTCTTTTCGTGGAATCTGCAAAGTGATATTTGGGAGCCCATAGGGGCCCATGGTGAAAAAGGAAATATCCTCACATAATAATACAGAGAAACGTTCTGAGAGATTGCTTTCTGATGTGTTACTTCATCACAGAGTTCCACCTTCCCTTCTTGGAACGTTTGCTAACACTGTTGTCGTGGATTCTGCAAAGGTATATTTGGGAGCACTTGAGGGCTATGGTGAAAAAGGAAATATCTCACATAATAATAAAGAGAAGCTTTCTGAGAAACTGCATTGCCATGTGTGAATGCAACTCACAGAGTTACACGTTTCTCTTCAGTGATCAGTTTGTTAGCACAGTTTTCTGGAAATCTGCAATTAGATACTTCATAGCGCAATGAACCTTACGTGACAAAGGAAATATCCACAGATGAAAACTAAAAGAAGCTTTCTTAGAAACTTCTTGGTGATGTGTGAATTCATCTCACAGAGTTACACTTATGTTTCGTGGAAGTCCATTAACACTGTCTTTGAGGAACCTGAGAAGGGCTTCCTTGGATCGCTGAGGCTACGCTGATAAAGGAAATTTCATCGTTCAAAACGTGAAAGAAGCTTTGAGAAACTTCTTTCTGATCTGTGAGTTCATCTCACAGACTTTAATTAGACTTCAGGAAGCAGTTTGCTAACACTCTTTTCGTGGAATCTGCAAAGTGATATTTGGGACCCATAGGGTCCCATGGTGAAAAAGGAAATATCCTCACATAATAACTATGGAGAAACTTTCTGAGAGATTGCTTTCTGATGTGTTTTTATCACACAGAGTTCCACCCCTTCTTGGAACCGTTTGCTAACACTGTTGGTCGTGGATTCTGCAAAGGTATATTTGGGAGCACATTGAGGGCTATGGTGAAAAAGGAAAGTATCCTCACATAAAACTAAAGAGAAGCTTTCTGAGAAACTGCATTGCCATTGTGTGCAATCACAGAGTTACACGTTCTCTTCAGTGATCAGTTTGTTAGCACAGTTTCTGGAAATCTGCAATTAGATACTTCATAGCGCAATGAACCTTACGGTGACAAAGGAAATATCCACAGATGAAAATAGAAAGAAGCTTTCTTAAATTCTTGGTGATGTGTGAATTCATCTCACAGAGTTACACTTATGTTTCGTGGAGCAGTCCATTAACACTGTCTTTGAGGAACCTGAGAAGGGCTTCCTTGGATGCATTGAGGCCTACGCTGATAAAGGAAATTTCATCCGTTTCAAAACGTGAAAGAAGCTTTCTGAGAACTTCTTTTGATCTGTGAGTTCATCTCACAGACTTTAACTTAGACTTCAGGAAGCAGTTTGCTACACTCTTTTCGTGGAATCTGCAAAGTGATATTTGGGAGCCCTAGGGCCCATGGTGAAAAAGGAAATATCCTCACATAATAACTACAGAAACTTCTGAGAGATTGCTTTCTGATGTGTGACTTCATCACACAGATTCCACCCTTCCCTTCTTGGAACCGTTTGCTAACACTGTTGTCGTGGATTCTGCAAAGGTATATTTGGGAGCACATTGAGGGCTATGGTGAAAAAGGAAATATCCTCACATAATAACTAAAGAGAAGCTTTCTGAGAAACTGCATTGCCATGTGTGAATGCAACTCACAGAGTTACACTTTCTCTTTGATGATCAGTTTGTTAGCACAGTTTTCTGGAAATCTGCAATTAGATACTTCATAGCGCAATGAACCTTACAGTGACAAAGGAAATCCACAGATGAAAACTAGAAAGAAGCTTTCGCAGAACGTTTTTGGTGATGTGTGAATTCATCTCACAGAGTTACACTTATGTTTCGTGGAGCAGTCCATTAACACTGTCTTTGAGGAACCTGAGAAGGGCTTCTTTGGATCACATTGAGGCCTACGCTGATAAAGGAAATTTCATCCGTTCAAAACGTGAAAGAAGCTTTCTGAGAAACTTCTTTCTGATCTGTGAGTTCATCTCACAGACTTATAACTTAGACTTCAGGAAGCAGTTTGCTAACACTCTTTTCGTGGAATCTGCAAAGTGATATTTGGGAGCCCATAGGGCCCATGGTGAAAAAGGAAATATCCTCACATAATAACTAGAGAAACTTTCTGAGAGATTGCTTTCTGATGTGTTACTTCATCACACAGAGTTCCACCCTTCCCTTCTTGGAACCGTTTGCTAACACTGTTGTCGTGGATTCTGCAAAGGTATATTTGGGAGCACATTGAGGGCTATGGTGAAAAGGAAATATCCTCACATAATAACTAAAGAGAAGCTTTCTGAGAAACTGCATTGCCATTGTGTGAATGCAACTCACAGAGTTACACGTTTCTCTTCAGTGATCAGTTTGTTAGCACAGTTTTCTGGAAATCTGCAATTAGATACTTCATAGCGCAATGAACCTTACGGTGACAAAGGAAATCCACAGATGAAAAGAAAGAAGCTTTCTTAGAACTTTTTGGTGATGTGTGAATTCATCTCACAGAGTTACACTTATGTTTCGTGGAGCAGTCCATTACACTGTCTTTGAGGAACCTGAGAAGGGCTTCTTGGATGCATTGAGGCCTACGCTGATAAAGGAAATTTCATCCGTTCAAAACGTGAAAGAAGCTTTCTGAGAAACTTCTTTCTGATCTGTGAGTTCATTCACAGACTTATAACTTAGACTTCAGGAAGCAGTTTGCTAACACTCTTTTCGTGGAATCTGCAAAGTGATATTTGGGAGCCATAGGGGCCCATGGTGAAAAAGGAAATATCCTCACATAATAACTACGAAAACCTGAGAGATTGCTTTCTGATGTGTTACTTCATCACACAGAGTTCCACCCTTCCCTTCTTGGAACCGTTTGCTAAACTGTTGTCGTGGATTCTGCAAAGGTATATTTGGGAGCACATTGAGGGCTATGGTGAAAAAGGAAATATCCTCACATAATAACTAAAGAGAAGCTTTCTGAGAAACTGCATTGCCATGTGTGAATGCAACTCACAGAGTTACACGTTTCTCTTCAGTGATCAGTTTGTTAGCACAGTTTTCTGGAAATCTGCAATTAGATACTTCATAGCGCAATGAACATACAGTGACAAAGGATATCCACAGATGAAAACTAGAAAAAGCTTTCTTAGAACCTTTTGGTGATGTGTGAATTCATCTCACAGAGTTACACTTAGTTTCGTGGAGCAGTCCATTAACACTGTCTTTGAGGAACCTGAGAAGGGCTTCCTTGGATCGCATTGAGGCCTACGCTGATAAAGGAAATTTCATCCGTTCAAAACGTGAAAGAAGCTTTCTGAGAAACTTCTTTCTGATCTGTGAGTTCATCTCACAGACTTATAACTTAGACTTCAGGAAGCAGTTTGCTAACACTTTTCGTGGAATCTGGAAAGTGATATTTGGGAGCCCATAGGGGCCCATGGTGAAAAAGGAAATCCTCACATAATAACTAGGAGAAACTTTCTGAGAGATTGCTTTCTGATGTGTTACTTCATCACAGAGAGTTCCACCCTTCCCTTCTTGGAACCGTTTGCTAACACTGTTGTCGTGGATTCTGCAAAGGTATATTTGGGAGCACATTGAGGGCTATGGTGAAAAAGGAAATATCCTCACATAATAACTAAAGAGAAGCTTCTGAGAAACTGCATTGCCAGTGTGAATGCAACTCACAGAGTTACACGTTTCTCTTCAGTGATCAGTTTTTAGCACAGTTTTCTGGAAATCTGCAATTAGATACTTCATAGCGCAATGAACCTTACAGTGACAAAGGATAATCCACAGATGAAACAGAAAGAAGCTTTCTTAGAAACTTTTGGTGATGTGTGAATTCATCTCACAGAGTTACACTTATGTTTCGTGGAGCAGTCCATTAACACTGTCTTTGAGGAACCTGAGAAGGCTTCTTGGATCACATTGAGGCCTACGCTGATAAAGGAAATTTCATCCGTTCAAAAGTGAAAGAAGCTTTCTGAGAAACTTCTTTGGATCTGTGAGTTCATCTCACAGACTATAACTTAGACTTCAGGAAGCAGTTTGCTAACACTCTTTTCGTGGAATCTTGCAAAGTGATATTTGGGAGCCCTAGGGGCCCATGGTGAAAAAGGAAATATCCTCACATAATAATATGGAGAAACTTTCTGAGAGATTGCTTTCTGATGTGTTACTTCATCACACAGAGTTCCACCCTTCCCTTCTTGGAACCGTTTGCTAACACGTTGTCGTGGATTCTGCAAAGGTATATTTGGGAGCACATTGAAGGCTATGGTGAAAAGGAAATATCCTCACATAATAACTAAAGAGAAGCTTTCTGAGAAACTGCATTGCCATGTGTGAATGCAACTCACAGAGTTACACGTTTCTCTTCAGTGATCAGTTTGTTAGCACAGTTTTCTGGAAATCTGCAATTAGATACTTCATAGCGCAATGAACCTTACGGTGACAAAGGAAATATCCACAGATGAAAAAGAAAGAAGCTTTCTTAGAACCTTTTGGTGATGTGTGAATTCATCTCACAGAGTTACACTTATGTTTCGTGGAGCAGTCCATTAACACTGTCTTTGAGGAACCTGAGAAGGGCTTCCTTGGATCGCATTGAGGCCTACGCTGATAAAGGAAATTTCATCCGTTCAAAACGTGAAAGAAGCTTTCTGAGAAACTTCTTTCTGATCTGTGAGTTCATCTCACACACTTATAACTTAGACTTCAGGAAGCAGTTTGCTAACAATCTTTTCGTGGAATCTGCAAAGTGATATTTGGGAGCCCTAGGGGCCCATGGTGAAAGAGGAAATATGCTCACATAATAACTACAGAAACTTCTGAGAGATTGCTTTCTGATGTGTTACTTCATCACACAGAGTTCCACCCTTCCCTTCTTGGAACCGTTTGCTAACACTGTTGTCGTGGATTCTGCAAAGGTATATTTGGGAGCACATTGAGGGCTATGGTGAAAAAGGAAATATCCTCACATAATAACTAAAGAGAAGCTTTCTGAGAAACTGCATTGCCATGTGTGAATGCAACTCACAGAGTTACACGTTTCTCTTCAGTGATCAGTTTGTTAGCACAGTTTTCTGGAAATCTGCAATTAGATACTTCATAGCGCAATGAACCTTACGTGACAAAGGAAATATCCACAGATGAAAACTAGAAAGAAGCTTCTTAGAACTTTTTGGTGATGTGTGAATTCATCTCACAGAGTTACACTTATTTCGTGGAGCAGTCCATTAACACTGTCTTTGAGGAACCTGAGAAGGGCTTCCTTGGATCGCATTGTGGCCTACGCTGATAAAGGAAATTTCATCCGTTCAAAACGTGAAAGAAGCTTTCTGAGAAACTTCTTTCTGATCTGTGAGTTCATCTCACAGACTTTAACTTAGACTTCAGGAAGCAGTTTGCTAACACTCTTTTCGTGGAATCTGGAAAGTGATATTTGGGAGCCCATAGGGGCCCATGGTGAAAAAGGAAATATCCTCACATAATAACTATGGAGAAACTTTCTGAGAGATTGCTTTCTGATGTGTTACTTCATCACACAGAGTTCCACCTTCCCTTCTTGGAACCGTTGCTAACACTGTTGTCGTGGATTCTGCAAAGGTATATTTGGGAGCACATTGAGGGCTATGGTGAAAAAGGAAATATCCTCACATAATAACTAAAGAGAAGCTTTCTGAGAAACTGCATTGCCATGTGTGAATGCAACTCACAGAGTTACACGTTTCTCTTCAGTGATCAGTTTGTTAGCACAGTTTTCTGGAAATCTGCAATTAGATACTTCATAGCGCAATGAACCTTACGTGACAAAGGAATATCCACAGATGAAAACTAGAAAGAAGCTTTCTTAGAAACTTCTTGGTGATGTGTGAATTCATCTCACAGAGTTACACTTATGTTTCGTGGAGCAGTCCATTAACACTGTCTTTGAGGAACCTGAGAAGGGCTTCTTGGATCACTTGAGTCTACGCTGATAAAGGAAATTTCATCCGTTCAAAACGTGAAAGAAGCTTTCTGAGAAACTTCTTTCTGATCGTGAGTTCATCTCACAGACTTTAACTTGAGTTCAGGAAGCAGTTTGCTAACATCTTTTCGTGGAATCTGCAAAGTGATATTTGGGAGCCCTAGGGCCCATGGTGAAAAAGGAAATATCCTCACATAATAACTACGGAGAAACTTTCTGAGAGATTGCTTTCTGATGTGTGACTTCATCACACAGAGTTCCACCCTTCTTCTTGGAACCGTTTGCTAACACTGTTGTCGTGGATTCTGCAAAGGTATTTTGGGAGCACATTGAGGGCTATGGTGAAAAAGGAAATATCCTCACATAATAACTAAAGAGAAGCTTTCTGAGAAACTGCATTGCCATGTGTGAATGCAACTCACAGAGTTACACGTTTCTCTTCAGTGATCAGTTTGTTAGCACAGTTTTCTGGAAATCTGCAATTAGATACTTCATAGCGCAATGAACCTTACGGACAAAGGAAATATCCACAGATGAAAACTAGAAAGAAGCTTTCTTAGAAACTTTTGGTGATGTGTGAATTCATCTCACAGAGTTACACTTATGTTTCGTGGAGCAGTCCATTAACACTGTCTTTGAGGAACCTGAGAAGGGCTTCTTGGATCGCATTAGGCCTTCGCTGATAAAGGAAATTTCATCCGTTCAAAACGTGAAAGAAGCTTTCTGAGAAACTTCTTTCTGATCTGTGAGTTCATCTCACAGACTTAACTTAGACTTCAGGAAGCAGTTTGCTAACACTCTTTTCGTGGAATCTGCAAAGTGATATTTGGGAGCCCATAGGGGCCCATGGTGAAAAAGGAAATATCCTCACATAATAACTAGAAACTTTCTGAGAGATTGCTTTCTGATGTGTTACTCATCACACGAGTTCCACCCTTCCCTTCTTGGAACCGTTTGCTAACACTGTTGTCGTGGATTCTGCAAAGGTATATTGGGAGCACATTGAGGGCTATGGTGAAAAAGGATAATATCCTCACATAATAACTAAAGGAAGCTTTTGAGAAACTGCATTGCCATGAGTGAATGCAACTCACAGAGTTACACGTTTCTCTTCAGTGATCAGTTTGTTAGCACAGTTTTCTGGAAATCTGCAATTAGATACTTCATAGCACAATGAACCTTATGGTGACAAAGGAAATATCCACAGATGACAACCAGAAAGAAGCTTTCTTGGAAACTTCTTGGTGATGTGTGAATTCATCTCACAGAGTTACACTTATGTTTCGTGGAGCAGTCCATTCACACTGTCTTTGAGGAACCTGAGTAGGGCTTCTTAGGATCACTTTCTTTCCCACGCTGATAAAGGAAATTTCATCCGTTCAAAAGTGAAAGAAGCTTTCTGAGAAACTTCTCTGATCGGTGAGTTCATCTCACAGACTTGTAACTTAGAGTTCAGGAAGCAGTTTGCTAACACTCTTTTCGTGGAATCTGCAAAGTGATATTTGGGAGACCATAGCCCATGGTGAAAAAGGAAATATCCTCACATAATAACTACGGAGAAACTTGAGAGATTGCTTTCTGATGTGTGACTTCATCACACAGATTCCACCCTTCCCTCTTGGAACCGTTTGCTAACACTGTTGTCGTGGATTCTGCAAAGGTATATTTGGGAGCACATTGAGGGCTATGGTGAAAAAGGAAATATCCTCACATAATAACTAAAGAGAAGCTTTGAAAACTGAGAAACTGCATTGCCATGTGTGAATGCAACTCACAGAGTTACACGTTTCTCTTCAGTGATCAGTTTGTTAGCACAGTTTTCTGGAAATCTGCAATTAGATACTTCATAGCGCAATGATCCTTACGGTGCAAAGGAAATATCCACAGATGAAAACCAGAAAGAAGCTTTTAGAAACTTCTTGGTGATGTGTGAATTCATCTCACAGAGTCACTTATGTTTCGTGGAGCAGTCCATTCACACTGTCTTTGAAGAACCTGAGTAGGGCTTCTTTAGCATCACTTTCATTCCCACGCTGATAAAGGAGATTTCATCCGTTCAAAACGTGAAAGAAGCTTTCTGAGAACCTTCTTTCTATTCTGTGATTTCATCACACAGACTTATAACTTAGAATTCAGGAACCAGTTTGCTAACAAGCTTTTCCTGGAATCAGGAAGTGATATTTAGGAGCCCATAGGGGCAAATGGTGAAAAAGGAAATGTCCTCACACAATAACTACAGAGAACCTCTGAGAGATTGCTTTCTGATGAGTTACTTCATCACACAGAGTTCCACCCTTCCCTTCTTGGAACCGTTTGCTAACACTGTTGTCGAGGATTCTGCAAAGGTATATTTGGGAGCACATTGAGTGCTATGGTGAAAAAGGAAATATCCTCACATAATAACTAAAGAGAGCTTTCTGAGAAACTGCATTGCCAGTGTGAATGCAACTCACAGAGTTACACGTTTCTCTTCAGTGATCAGTTTTTAGCACAGTTTTCTGAAATCTGCAATGATACTTCATAGCAATGAACCTTACGGTGACAAGGAAATATCCACAGATGAAAACCAGAAAGAAGCTTTCTTAGAAACTTCTTGTGATGTGTGAATTCATCTCACAGAGTTACACTTATGTTTCGTGGAGGTCCATTAACACTGTCTTTGAGGAACCTGAAGGGCTTCCTTGGATCGCATTGATTCCTACGCTGATAAAGGAAATTTCATCCGTTCAAACGTGAAAGAAGCTTTCTGAGAAACTTCTTTCTGATCTGTGAGTTCATCTCACAGACTTATAACTTAGACTTCAGGAAGCAGTTTCTAACACTCTTTTCTGGAATCTGCAAAGTGATATTTGAGAGCCCTAGGGGCCATGGTGAAAAAGGAAATATTCTCACATAATAACTACGAGAAATTCTGAGAGATTGCTTTCTATGTGTTACTTCATCACACAGAGTTCCACCCTTCCCTTCTTGGAACCGTTTGCTAACACTGTTGTCGTGGATTCTGCAAAGGTATTTGGGAGCACATTGAGGCTATGGTGAAAAGGAAATGTCCTCACATAATAACTAAAGAGAGCTTTCTGAGAAACTGCATTGCCATGTGTGAATGCAACTCACAGAGTTACACGTTTCTCTTCAGTGATCAGTTTTTGGCACAGTTTTCTGGAAATCTGCAATTAGATACTTCATAGCGCAATGAATTACGGTGACAAAGGAATATCCACAGATGAAAACTAGAAAGAAGCTTTCTTAGAAACTTCTTGGTGATGTGTGAATTCATCTCACAGAGTTACACTTATGTTTCGTGGAGCAGTCCATTAACACTGTCTTTGAGGAACCTGAGAAGGGCTTCTTGGATCATTGAGTCCTACGCTGATAAAGGAAATTTCATCATTCAAACGTGAAAGAAGCTTTCTGAGAAACTTCTTTCTGATCTGTGTGTTCATCTCACAGACTTATAACTTAGACTTCAGGAAGCAGTTTGCTAACACTCTTTTCGTGGAATCTGCAAAGTGATATTTGGGAGCCCATAGGGGCCCATGGTGAAAAGGAAATATTCTCACATAATAACTACAGAGAAACTTCTGAGAGATTGCTTTCTGATGTGTTACTTCATCACAGAGTTCCACCCTTCCCTTCTTGGAACCGTTTGCTAACACTGTTGTCGTGGATTCTGCAAAGGTATATTTGGGAGCACATTGAGGCTATGGTGAAAAAGGAAATATCCTCACATAATAACTAAAGAGCGCTTTCTGAGAAACTGCATTGCCATGTGTGAATGCAACTCACAGAGTTACACGTTTCTCTTCAGTGATCAGTTTGTTAGCACAGTTTTCTGGAAATCTGCAATTAGATACTTCATAGCGCAATGCCATTACGGTAAAAGGATATATCCACAGATGAAAACTAGAAAGAAGCTTTCTTAGAACCTTTTTGGTGATGTGTGAATTCATCTCACAGAGTTACACTTATTTCGTGGAGGAGTCCATTAACACTGTCTTTGAGGAACCTGAGAAGGGCTTCCTTGGATCGCATAGGCCTTCGCTAATAAAGGAAATTTCATCCGTTCAAAACGTGAAAGAAGCTTTCTGAGAACTTCTTTCTGATCTGTGAGTTCATCTCACAGACTTATAACTTAGACTTCAGGAAGCAGTTTGCTAACACCTTTTCGTTGGAATCTGAAAGTGATATTTGGGAGCCCATAGGGGCCCATGGTGAAAAAGGAAATATCCTCACATAATAATATGGGAAACTTTCTGAGAGATTGCTTTCTGATGTGTGACTTCATCACACAGAGTTCCACCCTTCCTTCTTGGAACAGTTTGCTAACACTGTTGTCGTGGATTCTGCAAAGGTATATTGGGAGCACATTGAGGGTTATGGTGAAAAAGATATATCCTCACATAATAACTAAAGGAAGCTTTCTGAGAAACTGCATTGCCATGAGTGAATGCAACTCACAGAGTTACACGTTTCTCTTCAGTGATCAGTTTGTTAGCACAGTTTTCTGGAAATCTGCAATGATACTTCATAGCAATGAACCTTACGGTGACAAAGGAAATATCCACAGATGAAAACCAGAAAGAAGCTTTCTTAGAAACTTCTTGGTGATGTGTGAATTCATCTCACAGAGTCACTTATGTTTCGTGGAGCAGTCCATTACACTGTCTTTGAGGAACCTGAGTAGGGCTTCTTAGCATCACTTTCATTCCCACGCTGATAAAGGAAATTTCATCCGTTCAAAACGTGAAAGAAGCTTTCTGAGAACTTCTTTCTATCTGTGAGTTCATCTCACAGACTTATAACTTAGACTTCAGGAAGCAGTTTGCTAACACTTTTTCTGGAATCTGGAAAGTGATATTTAGGAGCCCATAGGGCATGGTGAAAAAGGAAATCCTCACAGAATAACTACAGAGAACTTTCTGAGAGATTGCTTTCTGATGAGTTACTTCATCACACAGAGTTCCACCTTCCCTTCTTGGAACCGTTTGCTAACACTGTTGTCGTGGATTCTGCAAAGGTATATTTGGGAGCACATTGAGGCTATGGTGAAAAAGGAAATATCCTCACATAATAACTAAAGAGAAGCTTTCTGAGAATGCATTGCCATGTGTGAATGCAACTCACAGAGTTACACGTTTCTCTTCAGTGATCAGTTTGTTAGCACAGTTTTCTGGAAATCTGCAATTAGATACTTCATAGCGCAATGAACCTTACGGTGACAAAGGAAATATCCACAGATGAAACTAGAAAGAAGCTTTCTTAGAAACTTCTGGTGATGTGTGAATTCATCTCACAGAGTTACACTTATGTTTCGTGGAGCAGTCCATTAACACTGTCTTTGAGGAACCTGAGAAGGGCTTCTTTGATCATTGAGGCCTACGCTGATAAAGGAAATTTCATCCGTTCAAACGTGAAAGAAGCTTCTGAGAAACTTCTTTCTGATCTGTGTGTTCATCTCACAGACTTATAACTTAGCTTCAGGAAGCAGTTTGCTAACACTCTTTTCGTGGAATCTGCAAAGTGATATTTGGGAGCCCATAGGGGCCCATGGTGAAAAAGGAAATATCCTCACATATAATACAGAGAAACTTTCTGAGAGATTGCTTTCTGATGTGTTACTTTCACACAGAGTTCCACCCTTCCCTTCTTGGAACCGTTTGCTAACACTGTTGTCGTGGATTCTGCAAAGGTATATTTGGGAGCACATTGAGGGCTATGGTGAAAAAGGAAATATCCTCACATAATAACTAAGAGAAGCTTTCTGAGAAACTGCATTGCCATGTGTGAATGCAACTCACAGAGTTACACGTTTCTCTTCAGTGATCAGTTTGTTAGCACAGTTTTCTGGAAATCTGCAATTAGATACTTCATAGCGCAATGAACATTACGGTGACAAGGAAATATCCACAGATGAAACCAGAAAGAAGCTTCTTAGAAACTTCTTGGTGATGTGTGAATTCATCTCACAGAGTTACACTTATGTTTCGTGGAGCAGTCCATTACACTGTCTTTGAGGAACCTGAGAGGGCTTCCTTGGATTGCATTGAGACCTACGCTGATAAAGGAAATTTCATCCGTTCAAAACGTGAAAGAAGCTTTCTGAGAAACTTCTTTCTGATCTGTGGAGTTCATCTCACAGACTTATAACTTAGACTTCAGGAAGCAGTTTGCTAACACTCTTTTCGTGGAATCTGGAAAGTGATATTTGGGAGCCCATAGGGGCTCCATGGTTAAGAAAGGAAATATCCTCACATAATAACTCAGAGAACTTTCTGAGAGATTGCTTTCTGATGTGCTTCATCACACAGAGTTCCACCCTTCCCTTCTTGGAACCGTTTGCTAACACTGTTGTCGTGGATTCTGCAAGGTATATTGGGAGCACATTGAGGGCTATGGTGAAAAAGGAAATATCTCACATAATAACTAGGAGAAGCTTTCTGAGAAACTGCATTGCCATGTGAATGCAACTCACAGAGTTTCACGTTCTCTTCAGTGATCAGTA